>NW_017385988.1:518271-554264 GCF_000237925.1 Schistosoma mansoni | reverse complement strand
AAAATCAAAATATTCCTATTGTTCAAATATATATTTATAAAGTGAAAATGGAAATGACTCTATGACAATATTAAATAAGTATATATCGATGAAATTAGTGGAATAGAAGAGGTAAGGCAATTTCTTTTTCTTCCTTCCTTCCTTTTTTTGTTGAAAGTATCATTGATTGTTTAATTCTGTGAAACTGTTTTTTCCTTACTGGAATGATTTATGATTAACGCAAAAATTTATCGTCTAGAAATATTGATTCTCTATTTGTGGACTGTATGTGATTGAATAGTCATAATATAATAGTATAGTTGTAAAGGTAAAATTAATTTCTAATACATTGTTCATTATTGTTCGGTAATCTTTCAAATGAAAATAAATAAAATGAAACATTAGTTAATGAATCTGATTAGAATTATGCATAATAGTCAATATAAAGTGATTTATAATATTAAGTCGATCATAAACAATATAGAATCTGACAAGTATTTGGATCTGTTATATCCTAGAGAAGACTTAAGTATGGGTAACTTCCGGAACCTATTAATGAACGATTATTATATGTATATTCTTATTGTTTAACTATTGAGTAATTAGATTGTGTGTATCTATATTCATCTTATTATAAGCTTCATTTTGACCTATAAATTAATATTATACGAATTACTGTCCCTAAATTATATTCAATTTATAGATTATGGTATCCCACGTTTTTCAACATCCATATCTATCGATAAGAATGAAACATTTAGACTTTTTTGAACGTCAGTTCTCAGTATAACGCGATGATTATCTAATTCCATTATTAAAGATCTATTATTTGGGATTTAATGTTCAGTGGTTATTCAGTTAATAAGAGTAAAAAATATCTTAAAACTGTATAAATTTTAATTTCATGCTAGGTATTTAATATCTTACTTATACCTGTTATCCCTCGTCAAGGAGAATAAGCCACCCACCACCATTCTCCGTCCAACTCTGTCCTTAACTCTCCTTTCCAGTTGGTCTCAGTTACTATTCATTCTTTACGTGTCTTCCTCTAATTCCCGTTGGGCTGTGTCCTTTGACATTCCTATTTTCTGTTTTCCTTCAGAATTCCAAGTTAAGGATTACCTCATGATGCAGTTTCATGATTTCCACAATGTATGTCCTATCCACTTCGTGAGTCTTATCTTAATTTCCTCTTCTTCTGGAAGCTTATTTGTTCTCTCCCACAGAAGGTTGTTGCTGACGGTAAAGTACTTCATATCGTTAATAGTAAAAAGGGGTATAAAACCAAGTTTTGAAATCTAGATTTTTCAAGACAGTTTTTAATCAAAATGTGATGTATAAATCATTAACAAAACTTAACAAGATGTAAAGGATACTATTCATTATTGACGACTGAACAAATGAATGTTTAAACAATTAACTGTATTTGATTTAAACAGTGATATGTCATTCAAAAAATCAATTTATCCAATTAAAAATAATAGCAACATTGTACTGGTTGTCAACGAATTATTTAGGTATCAAATAATTACAGTTGGAAAGTACAAACTGTTTATAAGAATTTCCGGGTATATATATATATATATATATATATCAGTTGTCTACTCAAAATACTTCGGATCAGTTGGCCAGACACTATCAGCAACAACCTACTGTGGAAGAGAACAAACCAGATTACATCCAGTGGAGAAAGAAATCAGGAAGAAGTGCTGGAAGTGGAGAGGACATACATTGAGGAAGTCACGCAACTGCGTCACAAGACAAATTCTCACATGGAATCCTGAAGGTCAAAGGAAAAGAGGAAGAGCAAAGAACACATTACGCCAAGAGATGGAAACAGACGTGCGAAGAATGAACAACAACTGGATAGAACTAGAAAGGAAGGCCCAGGACAAAGTGGGTTGGAGAATGCTGGTCGTTGGCCTATGCTCCATTGGGAGTAACAGGCGTACGTATATATATATTGAAGTCTATTATAGCATGGAAGATTAAGAGTACCCTGAATAAATATCTAATGATGAATTATAGTGCTTATTTGTAGTTGAAGTCATGAGCCAGACCACCATGAGAAACCTGGAAGCACTAGATGGCCATCTCGACCTATTGTGAAACTCCTCAGCAGTGCGCATCCACGATCCCACGATGATTCACAGAATGCATGTTCCGACAGTAATCATACTATAACGATCATTTGTCCTGTATACCTGGAGTCAGATCTCCTGTCACAAAAGCTTATCGGCTGAATTATTTCACGAGGATAAACTAAGAAGTAGCTTTGAAAACTGCTCAATCAATGTCGATCTAAACAGTAAGGTGGCTATACAGTTATAAGGTTGAGTACATAAACTTCCATTTAAAAAATAAATCACAGCCGGTAATCACCTTTTACACTTACGATATCTAAATTAATACAATATTTATTATTGATAATTTTACTCTGGGTTACTTAAACAGTCATTATTTTTCATAAGCAAAGATAGATAGTGGCTACTAGTAGAATCCAGGACGCGCGTTTTGTCCTATTTGGTACTAGTCAGCTGGATATACCTGCATCTCAGAGTTGATGTTCACTCTGGAACTCGAACCCAGTACTGTTCTCCTCAAACGCCATCGCGTTATCCACTTAGCTACTGAGTCCACACAGGATGCACATATGCCAACTGCAGTCTCAAATAACAATGGGACAATACAAGTAAACCACAATAAGTCATTATTTTGTTAGTTGTGTAGAAAAAAAGTGTTCTCATAAATTATATTGAATAATAATTTCTCCATTGCTATTTTACCTTATTAGTACAAATTACTTTATTGGCATTATTTAATTATTTTACCTAAAAGACTGTTAATTAAATAATATCACATGAAAGTTTCAGACTTTCATCTCTGAATAAGAAATGCTTTTGTGGCATTGGGTATGTTCACTTAAAACCTTTAATCTATCATGAGTTCTATATGAAAATCACATGAGCTCTGCTGAAGATATAAAATGTTTTGGTGAAGTCAAACTATTAAACGTTTGATGTTAGTTTGTTGGTAATGATATAGTTTCGAATGAAAGGTTTTTTGGAGATTAGTTTAATTTGTAGGAAGTTTTCTTTACGAAGAACCAGTAAAGTATCAGAGAACTATCTCATTCGATTATGTAGTTTCCTGGAGTTTAGTTCAACAACAAGGCCAGTTGTTAGAACTAAAACATCTAGGTTTTAAAGCTGGCCCATAACTTCTACACTGACAACTTATCATTTAGTGATCTACATTGTTAACTTCAGTCACTAAGTGTAAAATCGTGGTGATTATCAGATTCTTTCAATGGTAGTTGTCTAATTCCTAAAATATATAAACTCCAACCCTTACAATTCATTATCGGGTACCCAGGAACTCATTTTGAAGCATTTCAGCAAAAATCATAGGATTATAATTTATCTGATAGACTTTTTACGGGTTACTTTAATATTTCAGTGTCCTTTACAGAGGTTGATATTGTAACTGTAAATAAACGAGTAAGTATATGAGGGTGTTTTAAATTTGATCAATATCTTTACTTTTTAGTATCATAATTTAAACAGTATTATAATTCAGCCGATCCGCAAAGATACAAGTTATGCTACTGTCCAATCGTAGCACGCCACGTTGATATTCTAGAAAGCTCCATCACCTTCTGATTGGCTGGAAACTCTTCGGCCCCTTTTATTTACTTATTTAAACACATAAATATTGCTACAAAGGGGCACCAGATACATATGCGCCACAAAAATCTCATTTGATTTGTGTGAAGGCTGTGATACTACCCAGGTGGCCAAACCGAAACAGGTGGTTCTCTTAGGGGGGCACACCCGGAGCCTTTGACCAAAAGATCTGATCCACAGGGCAGTGGAGAATCGTGAGGAGATGCAGTCCCATGATAGCCGGTGACCAATTATTGATTCATACGCTATTTGTTCCTTCAGGATACTGGAGCCCATGTGCACCATTGGTTTGAAATCAGGGTTTTCCAACTCCCCTAGGTGGACCTTTCGTGTCCACCAACCCGGTTATAGAGCCGGACATTCGCTTTTCGTCCTCTCAATTTCGTAAACAATAGTAATGTCACGAGGAAGTAGTGAGTAGGACTTCCCTGTAAGAGGCTGCATACGCGTGACCATATGAGAGCATTTCGAGAGGGAGAGCGAAATCTCCCGACTCTCGGCCGTACCAGGGCATTTGGGTGCTCAGCCTTTTTAGGGCCTCTGGAAGCTCCGTCGTAATTCTCGGAAGCCGTCCTAACAGTACGTAAAACAGATAGGAAGTGGAAAACCTGGCAGCAGAAGGCCGAGCAAATCTGGTTTATGATAACAGAAAGGAAAATAGAAATGAACTAGAAATTGGAAGGATCATACAGAATGTAAAAAATAATTGATGGTAGACTTGTAAATGAAGTATTTAATGTATGGTTCTTATATTTTAGCAAAATATCGCGTAATTTTGTATTAAACAATAAATTGGTTGCCCCCATTTGAGTTCTCATTCATAACAATACGATCATATTTCAAATTAATGGCAGAAATATCTTCAAAACGTCTACCTCAGTATTGAATCTCATCTCACAAAACATTGTTGTCAAACCATCCAGATTCCAAGTTAATAGATATTTTGTGGTCATTAGAAAATTTACTGAAATTAGTAGTACTTTCAATATAATTCAATTTAAGTATGCCCTATTTTTCAAACATCCACAGATTTTTGTATTTAAGTATAACATGTCATGGTAATATATACGTGAATGAATAGCTCAATTTGAAGTTACCCAAAGTATGGAAGATAATGTAGAAAATGATTTATTACATTAAAATGACAAGTTTGTAACATGACTGGTTATGTGATGAATGGACGGGATAGGATCCATCTATAAATTTTCAGCAAATCCGTTTTTCAAACGTTTAATATATGTACAGTATCAAGCTTTTTCTAATATTCTTTCGTTCACTTAGTGGGTGATTATTAGATTTAAAAGAATAAATTCCCTGACGATTACATTTCAGACTCCTATTACCATCTTATTTGGTTTTTTTTATCTCATTAGTTGGGATTCTTCACAATGATGCATCCAAAGAAGATATTTACTGATAACTCTAGAAGGTTGAAGTTTTTACATATATATGGGCTGCATCATCGATGAACACGGTGGATCTGATGCAGATTTGAGGTCGCGGATCGCCAAAACAAGAGCAGCATATTTTACAACTGAAGAACATCTAGAACTGAAAACAACTGTCTGTCAACCAACACCAAAATCACAATTTTCAATATAAATGTCATGACAGTTCTACTGTATGGGGAGGAAATCTGGAGAACTACGAAGGCCATCATTCAGAAGATATAGGTGTTTATTAACAGTAGTCTACGCAAGATACTTCAGATCCGTTGGCCTGACACTATCAGCAACAAGCTACTGTGGGAGAGAACAAACCAGATTCCATCCAGTGGAGGAAGAAATCAGGAAAAAGCTTTGGAATCGGATAGGACACACATTGAGGAAATCACCCAACTGCGTCATAAGACAAACCCTCACATGAAATCCTGAAGGCCAAAAGAGAAGAGGAAGACCAAAGTACACATTATGCCGATAAATGGAGACAGACATGAGAAGAATGAACAAAAATTGGATAGAACTATAACGTAAGGCCCAGGACAGAGTGAGTTGGAGAATGCTGGTTGGCTTTCTGTGGTCGATTGGGAGTAACAGGCGTAAGTAAGTAAGTAAGAAGGATGAAATAAAATATACAATTATCATATATATGATGAACCAAAAAAAACTGTCAAAATGAGTAAATATACTACTTTTATTAAAAAAGTAAATAAAAGAATGCATAACCTAATCCCTTTCTATAAGTAGTATATTAAATCAATTACTTAAAATGAATCTACTGGTTTATATCATTAAACTCAAATTTATTTTTTTTTTCAAGTTTTTGTTTTGCTCAAAACAAGTATTTTCCAAAAAACAATAACTATCACGTGATATATGATTTGTAGATGGGAATTAGTCCCCTAGGGAGATATACTGTCACTGTTATGTTATGGGATAATAATAATAATAATATTTAGATACTATGACAGGTTAATTAGATAGTGAAAATTAAATAAACAAATTTTTTTCTCTAAAAAAAAGCATGGATGGAGTTTTGTTCTCTGAGCTGGATGGTTTAGTCGTGGAGCTTTCATTGCATCGTCCTTCTGAACAACAATGAAAGTTTCACAACCAAACCATCCAGCTCAAAGAACAAAACTCTATCAAAATCATCCACCTGAGCTACAAATCTTCCCCACCATCTCAAATTCTTTTTTTTTGTTTTTTTTTGTTAAATTATTTAATTATTTCGTATTTTAATGATAAAATATGTTGTCGTTTTTGTTGTTTTTTTTCTGTCTGAAAACGTGGATGACATTTTTATCGAAAATTCGGATACGACTATTATTATTGCCATTACTATTACTACTACTACTATTATTATTACTATTATTACTACTATTATCATTACTATTATTATTACCATTATTATTATTATTATTATTATTATTAGTAGTAGTAGTAGTAGTGCTATTTTAATGTAATTGTGATAAACGAAATGAACAATTATGTCAGATATATTGAAAAAAAATTGAATTAAGTATTTAAGTAGAATGTTAAGTAAAAGCATGATAGATTTTTTTTTAAAAAGAAGGATCTATTTAAAGAATATTTAACGTATAGCAACTATCCTATACCTAATTTTGATTATGGTTAATTTTGGCTAACTTACTTACTTACGCCTGTTAACCCTCGTGGAGGAACATAAGCTGCACACTAGTATTTTCCATCCAACCATGTCCTGGAAAATCCTTTTCAGTTCTTTCCAGTTAACATTCATCCTTTTCATATCTGCTTCTATTTTCCGGCATAATGTATTCTTTGGCCTTCCTCTTTTCCACTTACCCTCAGGATTCTATGTTAGGGATCGCCTCGTGATGCAGTTTGGTGATTTCCGTGATGTATGTCCCGCTCACCACTTCTAATGTCTTTTCCTAATTTCCTTTTCAGCTAGAAGCTGGTTTGTCCTCTCCCATAAAACTCTGTTGCTGATGGTGTCCGGTCAGTGAATGTTGAGTATTTTGCGTAAACAACTATTTTTAAATACTTGTACCTTCTTGAGGATGGTTGTAGTAGTTCTGAGAGTTTCAGCTCCGTACAGTAGGACTGACTGTCTTGACGTTCGTATTGAAGATTCTGACTTTGAAATTAGTTGACAGTTGTTTTGAGTACCATATGTTCTTCAGTTGTAGGAATGTTATCCTCGCTTTGCCAATCCTCGTCTTTACACCTGCATCCACCTTGTTTATCAATGATGCTTCCCAATTTCGGTTAAGCCCTTTTGTTATCTCACTTAACAGACATTTGGATAGTAAAACTTCGCATATATCTTTGTACTGTTATGATCACTAGAGTACATGACAGACTCTAGCTAAAACGTTGATTGCTTCAATATCATTCGATGACTCATCCTCCTCCCCATATATGTATGCACTCAAATCCTATTATTAGCTTTTGCTTTATCTTGCTGCTACCTTATACAATTTGACTATAAATTTGCCTGTCTAATTGCTTGCGCTTGCTCGCTGATACTTACTCATGTGCTTGTACCGTTCTGGCCTGCGTCATTTGATAATAAACTGTAGTTGAAGCTTCTTTTTACCTTCTGATTTCATACACCGTTAAGATTTGTATTATAACGGTTATCGAGGTGAACGGTCAGTGAAGCATTGCACTACAAATGCTGTCAAATTGTTTAACCAGATCAGTTGATTATAATAACTAAGGCTAAGTTATTATAGATATGGTCTTAAAATTGTATATACAAGTTAAACTGTTCCAGTAGACCTTATTATATAGGTTGTATATAATAGGCTCATTCATATATGTGGTTGTAAATATGTGTCAGCATGATAGGTCGAGTAAATTTTCATTACTACGAGCTGTACAATACTCTAAGCATTTATACTTGTAAAATCTGACTATGTAGTTATTAAAACAATTTTTCCAGATGCCTATTGTATTCTAATAAGCTATAAATAACTTTTAATTTACAATACTTTCAATACTCACTTCATAATGTAATTTCAGGGATGAAAGAAAGGGGTCCGATTAAAATGTGGGAAGATACAAACAAACAATACTAAGTGAATTTAAACTTCACCCCATTGCATAAGCAAGTTGCCATCAGGACTCAGTAGCTAAGTGGATAACGCGACGGTGTTTGAAGCGAAAGCTACTGGGTCGGAGTCCCAGAATGAACATCAACTCTGTGATGCAGGTACACCCAGATGAAGAGTCCCAAATAAGACGAAACACGCATCCTGGATTCCACTGATAGCCACTATCCATCTTTGCTTAAAATATGAAACAGTTATAATTTTAAATCCCTTACGAATGAAATTGTCACTTCATTAGTTAATCTACACTATATTATCTCCTTACAAATCTGTACAAAGTCTATTACCATATACTAAAGGAATACGATTCATTAAGAAATTAATGTACGTAAATCATATTATCACTATAAGTAAATGAAAATGAATAAAGTACGGATCTTATCTTATTTTTATCTCACATTGATAAAAGCTAAACTGTAAGTAAAAGAAAGAATTTACGTGACTATGAATGTATCGTTAGTTTAATGTATCGTATTGAGATATATATAGGGTGATTTGTTGAGATTGCAGAATTTTTATATTTCCAACTATGATCACTATTTAAACCTCTAAGCACTGGATAACTGTTTCTTTTTATCAAAGAACTCTTTACGAGTGCTCACGCACAACCCTACGTCTGAGAACCGAACTATTATATCGAGTGAGTGCGTGTATGACCAGTTTTTATATGACGTGACGATGCCGGGAATTAGAGAGGAGTGAATTATCGATCGCAGCAATGATACATAAAAGCCGTATGAGCAGTTTTGAGTACTTATCAGTCCTGCTTTCTGCCTAGCCCAGCCAGTTAAGTCCAGAACACCAATAACAACCTCTGCAATATGAATCATTATTCTCAAACATACTGGGTTTATATATCAAGCAAACTGACCACATCGTACCATAAAATAGGAAACAACATTTGTACAAGATATGGCCAAATGTGTCTGTGAATAGGGGGAACAGTATTTAATAGACTGGGCATAACTCATGAATGGTAAATCGTATAATAATAGTCCATAGGTCAAAATAAAGCTTATAATAAGAGGGACACAAATATAAATAGTTTAATTACTTGACAATTATACAATACGAAATATACATATCATATTAGTCCATAAATGGTTCTCAAAGTTATCATTCATAAACCTTCACCGGGTTTAACACGAACTCATGAAAATTGATCTCGCGCAAGAACAAACTGCTTGAATATTTGGGCTATCTGTTCCTGCCATCTAGATATTTCAACAAGTTTTCTATCCTTTGTTTGTTTCAACAGATCATTATATCAATTAATTGCACAACCTGTTCAGGTGCATTTGTGAAAAGTTCACGACCTTTCGCTGTACAGGTTAGGAAAGAGCACAATCAGAGGCACTATGATTATTGGCCGTATACATCGGAAAGAATGCAGATTATTCAGATGAAGATTCCAGAACTGATAACATCTAATTGGCGAGCACTCAATATTTATTGTCTGGATTGATCAGGAAATATGAAACAGAAACTTATTGAAATACTTTCCACTAAGAATTCTATATCGTACCAAGAATATAATATTTAATAAAGCTAATAATAATAAAATAAGGAATTAACTTCTAGACCAACGAGCTGGGATTCTACTGTGAAAAAGTTTAACTTCAGTCAGTTTATGACACTACCCATTCCTCAAATACTACCTCCAGTGGATGACTGTCTTACAGAAGACATGGCTGAACTTCAGTAGTCACTGTTTCTCACTAGGACTGCATTGGATTTTCTTTAACAAAACAACAGTGCGTTCTTTTAAATTAAACATTCTTAAGTTTTATCATGATTCGTTATGTACAAATAGTTCGTTTGTACTTGCTTTAGACAAGTATCTCGAAAAAGCATATTATAAATTAGCTTGAGCTAGAATTAAACACTGGGCTAGTTTCAAATGAAAGGTTAAATTATTTGAAGGAGGAGAATAGTATTTTCGTTTAGTGTTAATATAAAATAAATTATCTCATATACATTGTACTTGGTTTCTTGAAGTTATGTAGCTAAAACAACTTTGTTGAACCACCTAGTCGGCAATAAACAACTCATGTGTCCAAACTTACTTAGTTTTAAAAATAGTGCCGTGATCTCCCGTCATCAGGTATCATAAATTTACTACTGACTTATTGTTCAACAAATTGTTTTCGATATCAACCGGCAGTGAAAGCCATTTGAAGTTGAACCAATCGTTACAAATTATTTGGTTAACTAATGATTAGTGAACACTATTGAAGAGTTCCAAATTACGAAGAAACGGCTGTCCAGTGCTTCTTGGGTTCTAATTATATCTTAACTAAAATCACTTCATGGTGAACATCACCTGTTATGACTTTATAAAAAATAGGACGTATGCCAATTCGTTATGACCTTATATCCGGCTTTTATCACGTGAGTTATCCACCAATCGAAATACGACTTTTCCTAATCTCAATACTGTGCCAATCAATGACGTCCAAATGGTATGACCAGTCTAGCTTCCTTATTGGTCCCTTGTCCACCTATCCCTTCCAATTGAGTCCAGAACACCAATTGCAGCTTCTGCTATGCGAATCATTTTTTTCAAGCATACTCTGTTTATATATCAGACAGACAGACCACATCACACCATAAAATAGAAAATAATATTTGTATAGGATCAAGCTTAATGTGGCTGTGAACGTAGTAGACAATAATCAATAAACTGAATATAATGTAAGGACAGTAAATCGTATAATAATAATAATCCATGGGTCAAAATGAAGCCTGTAATAAGACAAATATAGATATACATAATCTAACTACTCAATAGTTAAACAATAAGAATATATATAGAATAATCGTCCATTAATAGGTCCCGGAAGTTACCCGTACTTATGCCTTCGCTAGGATATAACACCACCTGTAAGCTAAAACAATTCCTACTGAAATTATTTAATCTAAATAATGCTTACTTCTGTCTAAATAATGAATATCTTTGAGTACCTTTAAATTATTTACTAGCAATTATGGTTTAAATTGATAATAATGTTACTAACACATATGTAACTGGGAGACTAGACATAGATTGAGATAAAAATGCCTTTAAAATATTTAACTTGACCAATAACAATTTCGAAGGAGATGTATAAACTTACTTACTTACTTACGCCTGTTACTCTCAATGGAGCATAGGGTGCCGAAACAGCATTCTCCTACCCATTCACTCTATCATGCGCTTTCCTTTCTAGTTCTATCCAATTTTTGTTCATTCTTCTCATGTCTGTCTCCATTTCTCAGCGTAGTGTGTTCTTTGGTCTTCCTCTATTCCTTTGGCATTCAGGATTCCATGTGAGGGTTTGTCTTGTGACGCAGTTGGGTGATTTCCTCAATGTATGTCCTATCCACTTCCAGCACTTCTCACTTCTTCCTCCACTGGATGGAGTCTGGTTTGTTCTCTCCCACAGTAGTTTGTTGCTGATAGTGTCTGGCCAACGGGTCCGAAGTACTTTGCGTAGACTACCGTTAATAAACACTTGTATCTTATGGATGATAGTTTTCGTAATTCTCCAGGTATCTGTACATATGTATGTAGAATAAACAAAAATAATAAATTCTTGATTGACAATGTTGTAATTTACATTTCTACAAGTCATCAAAATTAAATTATGGCATCGCCAGCAAGACCAAACAAGTAAAATATTGTAAAACATGTAAAACAACTTATTCCTTCAGTACGATTACATGAATAAACATTAAGTACAAATTGGTAGTGAAATGACAGGTGTACTAGTTGTGATAAGAATAACAAAGGCTTGAATCAATGTCTCAAAATGAGAAGTAGATAAACAACTTAAGAAAATGGACACTCAAATAACACTCAATGAAAATTATCAGAGATATGTAAGTAATGTCCAGATGATTGAACAGTGAGGCATATATTTGAAGAGAATGAAGAAAAATAAATCAACAAAGAGTATAGAAAGTAGTAATAATGATAAGCGAAATCGTTTGCTAAATCTAACTCCGCCTGTTGCTCCTCCCGGGGCTACTGCCGGTCCCAAGTCCGGATAAAGGAAGAGGGTTGGGCATGGGGTTAGCGACCACATCTCGTAGAAAACTAAGTCGCTAAAAAACGCCAACCAGAAAACATTATTCAAAATCTAATTCGGTCAAGGAAAAGATAAGATACTTACAAATTTATTATGAGTACAAAGACTTAGATTATTAAATCAAATCCTTATAGCTTCTGATGTGAGACGTGATCGAGTCTTGTAAAGAAAACTCATAGGTATACGATAAATTACTTTATTTTTATCTACAACATGACTGCTATCGATCAAATGTGACAAAATGGGGCTGCGTATTTTTTTGATGATATCCATTCCTAAATATGAAGGGTACTATTCACTAACTCATTTGCTCAGTTGTCTGGTTATACACAAGTGATCATATCAATTTGTACTTTTACTTATTATGTTTATTGATGTAACCTCTTCCACTGTTATCACTTACTCATAAACTGATTCGATTACTTTAATAATCTTATATATGCACACGAATATTCTTGTATATTAGATTAAACCCTGATTAGTATCTACTCGAAAACAATAATGTTCGCTTATATGTATTGTTGGTATGATTTCAATGATACACTAATACATATCGTTTGCTGAGATGGGAAGTCACAATATTACCGTTAACCTGTAAACTTGACTGATAAAGTTCATTGAGTGTTAAGAACTGGAGAAAAAACAATTTTGACCACCATAAAATGATTATGTAGCATTCAATTAATATGCAACCGTAAACAAATATTTGTTTTTATGAAAAATGGGTTAGTCACGGTTTGAGCAGAATAACAAAAATTCATTTTATTTCATAGTTAACGTCACAGACTAATCTTATTTAGAAGAGGTTTTGTGGAGAATTTAGTATTTTCATAGTTGAAAGCATTAGTCAATTGAAGCTAGACCACGGCCGTTTCGTCCTATCGTGAAACTCCACAGCAGTGCGCATCCACGATATCGCCTCGTGATGTTCGAACCCAGGACCTACCAGTCTCGCGCCAGAGCACTTAACCTATAGACCATTGAGCCGGCATCCGATGGTGTTAATGTCTAATCTTAGTTAAAGATCCGTCGAGAACCAGGAAACATTGGACAATTTCTTCGTTGTAGTATGAGACTCTTCATGATAGCAATGCACGTTTATCATTGAACTAGGAATCGTACCCAGGACCTTAAGATTTCACAGTGAACGGTTTATCACAAGGACCACTGGTTTGGAGCCCGTCTATGCAACTCCAACATCAATCAATTTGCAATAAAGTGGATATCACCCAGTACTATTGTTGAGAACTGTTTCACTAATTGTCTGAACTCCACCAGCCATAACTACCCATTAGACTCTAAGGAACATCTTGATATAAGTTAAAACTGAGGCTAAGCTCATTATATGTTCAACTTATACAAATGGCTTGAAATAATACTCAATACACTACTGTTATAATTGAACTAATCTTGAGAAAGCTGTGAACTGTATTATTAGACATTTATGATATTGTACTCTTATGCTAACTTAATTGCAAATTTCCGTTTAGCGTATAAACTATTGTTGTATGTCATACCTTTCTCAATTTATTTTTAGTTAATTATGGACCTATCATAGTTTCTTTTCCATTTATAGTGAGTTATTGTATTGATGAAGGTATGCGGTCGAGAAATTACTTCATACAATATGGAATGTGTCATAAAGCTGAAGTGCTGACCAAAGAGGGAAGATATGGCCTTGTTAACCTCCTTTTCTGATTGGATTCCGAGTCGGAAGATTTACGTTTCTGTATATATATATATATACATATGTGTTTGGAAAATTCCTCCTGTATGTTTTCTACATAGTAATAGCTGTTTATTTTTCCCAAAATGTAGAGCTAATATTTTCTATACTTTTATTCCTTTGTTTTCACTTCAATTTTCGGTTTTACAGGCGACTGGAATCATTGGTGGGACTAAACTTTATGGACGAGCCAATCAGAAGCTTCCGCGGGTTTTCAAGGTCACGGCGCTAAGTTCGGTACCTGATGCTTACTTACGATCCGTTTACAGCGGATTTTAGACAAGACGTGATAATTCAGCGTCTACAAGAGAAGTGATTATTAAGAAGTACCTATACTTGTGACTGTGATACTCAAATGAATTTTTTCGCTCGATCACGATTAAGGTTAAGACCCTAACCCTAACCTTAACCATAAACCTTAACCCTAAACCCTAATCCAAAACCCTAAACCCTAACCCTAAACCTTAACCCTAAACCCTAACCCTAAACGTTAACTCCAAACCCTAACCCTAAACCATACCAACAACATTGAAGCTATGTGGTCAAGGCTAAAAGAATTTTTGAGACCTTATCATGGCTCCATAGGTCGACTACTATGGAGCCAAATGGATGAGTTCCTGTACCGTATGCACTATGATTTTAGAACTTCTGAACCTATATCTGACCTTGAGAAATTTTTAAGCCATGTAAAAGAACAGTATCCGCTTTAATTTTTTAGTTTTGTATAATATATCTTTACTGTATGCTGTCTTCTAATTGATTAATATTTCTCAAGGTCATTTAAGATCCGTTCAAAGGTCGTCCATAAAGTTTAGTCTCGCCGAATCATTCACTTTGTCTACAGCTTTTACTTTATAAACATTTCTTGCAATTAGTTAATACTTCACTGGCTGTCTTAATTTCATTTTATTTAATCACTGAATTTTAATAACTTCCAAATTGTTTTTGTGTGTTTGTTTGTTACTACTTGTCATGGTTGGATTAAGATGTTGTTGATCGATTGAAATACATCTCTAGTTTGCCTAGGGTTTATTATTCTCTTTAATAGGTAAACAATTTTGTGTCTCATTAGCATTTATCTACTTAATGCATTGAAGTTTGTCTGTATCAAGTTCTTGAAGTGCAGAATAACTTTTTATCCTAGGTAGGGGACTTTTATTTTTGATTAGTTAGTTGTACCAAGTCTATTGGGTACAGTTTAGGCCATATTACTAATTATCCTGAAAATACTCAAGTCATTATAGTATCACCATTGCAACCAAACTGTTGTATTTTTAAAGCAATTAGTCCCTTTGATAAATTTCGATAGTGTAATAAGAAGACGAAGATTATCAGGAATATATGATATATTAGCACAATACATTTCGAACAATCCGATCACAAATATACTTGTTAAGAACATTTATATATAGAAATAAAACGTCTACTAGACTGGAAATGGGGGGGGTAAGAGTAGACAAGGATAATAACAATAATAATAATAAGCAAAAGGTACTGGGTTCGATTCCCAGAGTGGACATCAATTCTGAGATGCAGGTACATCCAGCTGACCAGTCTCAAATAAGACAAAACGCGCGCCCTGGATTCCACTGCTAGCCAATATCCATCTTTGCTTACAATATTAGTAATAGTATATGCATCATGAATTTGGTAAAGAGGTTATACAGAATAGGCTAAGATCCTATGAGTTTTGAATGTAACAGAAGTAGCTTGAAGACTGTTAGACATTAAGTTCCCGTTCTTTATTCCTTGGTTACTGGGTCATTAGTGAAATAGAAGGTCATCAATCCTATAGAAATATAGCGAATTTAATCACTGATCAGGCTAAATAATAAAGACTTGATCATAAGGGACCTGATACAATTTGAGTATCCGTTCTTTTTGAAAATATGATACCATTTTTTAAAAATTATCAATAGTAATGAAAACACTAAGACCAGATTGTCTATATCTACTTAATTTTCTCCCTCCATCTATCACTCTCTCCCTATATATATATATATATACATATACATATCAACTTGAATGATACACTAACAAATTTGTAATTTCTAGGTGTTAACTACAAAGATACTAAATAAATTATGAAATAAAAACGTCAAGTTAAACAAGTATAACGTAAATAATACGAAAAACAGCCCAACCCAACCCAACCAATCCAAAAATAAGAATTGGGACCAAAGTAATAAATATTCAATGAGTAACTAGTTAAACAACATAGTTGGACATTTAAAAAAAAAGGGGAAAAAAAAGGAGTAAAGCAAGACATAAAAAAGTAACTATTATGGTAGTAATGTGAAAAATTAATGAATATTAATAATCCCCCAATTTTGCTTTCATAATAACCAGTACCTTTAATTGCTTTCTTTGTTTGGAATACTGATAACACTAATGTAAAAATTTGAAAAAAGAAAGACAAACAAACAAGCAACCGTTCAATGTGTCCAATATTACTTATTTTGTAACTTGGTTACAATAATTAGTCTATTTGTGTAAGTGTAAGAGAAATAAACCAGTAATTAATATAAAATATTTAAAAAAAGCATCCATTTTGACTTTATGTTTGATTAATATTAAATGAAGTAAATCCTAATATGGGGAATAATACAATTAAAATTGTTCAGGTGAAATTTTGTTAATAGCTATCAGTAGAATCATAGATTCATGTTTCGTCCTAATTTGATGTTCGTCAGCTTAATGTTCCTGCATTCCAGTGTCGATATTCAGTCTCTTAAAAGTGAACTTAAATTTCATTTTCGTTGCTTCAGTTATTGGGTATCTAGATTCAATAGCTAAGTAGATTGAAGGGAAGGGTCGTGGGTTTGAGTTTTGATAATAATATCAAGACTGGGTTATAGATGCATTCAGTTGATTAATTCTGAATACGACTAAATGAAGTAACCAGATTTTGCTGCTGGTCACCGTCAAAAGTTCGTTTGAAAATGATTAGAAATGGATGAAAATATCGATGTAACCCTTTCAGGATGGATACATACCAAAAACAAATTGATCAGCTTCAGTGCTCAACGTCAACAAACAGAAGATTCAAAATCTTACAAGTGTAAATGGATTTACAAAATAAATGTGCATAGACTGACCCTGTATAGCATTCTGAATTGATGCTCTAAAGATATCTTCTATTCTGGTAAGCTTGAAGGTCACGTGACCGATTTTGATATAACATTGTGCACGTTCTTAATTAAAGGGTTCCATTTCAAATGATGTAACTGTCCATAGATTTATAAGTATCTTCAGTTATTATCATTCCTGATGTATATATATATATCAGATGCTGTAAAATAAATATGACTAAGCTATCTAAATATTGTCATTCCTATTTACAACCTCTCCAACTTTATTGTTTATGTTTTGAACAACACTTTATACCAATACGTATCTATATTTATCCAGTGGAGCAAGGTACCTAGGCCCTAGTCAGATCTTGCTTTCAACAAGTGAATGGTAACATATCGCAACATGGTTCTATGACGATGAAAGGAGTACTATGGTTGAACAGTTAGTGGGATCTAATCATTCAGTTATTCCACATGTTGATTTTACGGTTGTTTATACAATCCATCCAAATCTTTTAAGCTTTTTTCACAACAAACTCTTTAAAACCATAAAATCTCTTGTTGTCGATGATATAAAGCCTATAGTTTGTGTACATATAAAGTAAATCTTAATTGTTACATTGTATTTGATTTTAAGATATTGGACATTACTTGTAGCTTAAGATGAAAAATTTGGCACTGTTGAGTTGAACCGTTTAGCATTTAAGCTCTCATTGCTTTTATAAACAGAGTCATCACGATATAATTCAAAAATAAGTCAGCTATCAGAATTTCCCCATAGTTGAGTAATACCTTGTTCTGTTGGCCTAAAACCAGTAATATTTCAGTGCTATTAGGTAAAAAAAAACTTAATTACATTCATCGAAGAAGGTCCTTATTTCAGTGATATCGCACTAATTGTGAACAAACTCATATCATTACTCATCTGATTCTAGCTGGTTGGAGATAAACTGTAGAAATTTTTGGACTTGTACTTTTACTATTTCATGCTCATCAGTAAAGTACAGTTGTAATCTTGAATATACTGCTGTTTTCCTGGATTTTCAAAACATATCATCTATTGTTATACTTTGAGATTATATCAGATGCACCAGACTGATTATTACCAACTGTGAAAGAGCCATAGTTCATGATTACTTCATAACTGCTTCAAGCAATTTCACGTCAGATATATTATACCATATTGCAAAGTGACTTCACAGCTAGCTTGGTAATACAACGTGATTATTATTGAGGGCCCAAATAATATGATATTAGCCAACGTAATGGGATTACTTAGTCTAAACGTCATATCATCAAAAAAATAATATAAGACTTTATAAGTATCCATCACTTCAATTTACAGTCTAATTAATGTTCAACAAATGATATCGATCAAATTTTGTGAAATAAAGTTTTCATGCGTTTTCAGACGATTATTGCAGAGTCAGTTCAGTAATATAACCTTATTATTAAAATGATGAACCGATCTAAGTTAGGTAACCATTGAAATCCCAGAAGCACCAGACGGTAGCTTCGTATTCGTGTAGGACTTCTCAGCAGTTCTCATCCACGAGTCCGTATGCGGGAATCGAACACATAACCTTCAGTCTCATGCGTGAACGCTTATTTTCGACACCACTGAACCGGTACCGGATGGTTCACACATCTAACTTCAATCAATTCATGATATTACGCAACCATTTTTCATTGTCTTCATTGGGTACTTTGTTCACACCTAACATAGTTTAACTTCATTGGTCATAGCTTTTTAAACCTTGTTAAACGGAAGAACATAATATGGATAGATGAATGGAGTCAAGCTACATAAAAGAATAAAAATGACGAAATACAAAATCAATATGAATACGTTAGCAACTAAAGAAAAAGGATAATTAGAGATTTATTTTTATGTTATCATTACATTTAATCATCACAATACGTTTTTATTTTGCAATTCACTAAACAACGTCAAATGCAAAATATCAAACAATTGGTTATAATATCAGAAGGGGTTTTGTGGATATTATAGTAATTTATTAGTTGTGATCATGAATCAATTGAAGCTAAACTACCATAGAAAACCTGGAAGCACTGAACGGCCGTTTCGTCCTATTGTGGGACTCCTCAGCAGTGCGCATCCATGATCTCACAATAGGAATAGGTCACACATCATCATTCTCCATCCAACTCTGTCCTTGAATCTCCTTTACAGTTGTTTCCAGTTCCTATTCTTTCTCTAAATGTCTGATTCCGATTCTCTACACAATGTGTTCTTTGGTCTTTTTCTTCTCTGTTTCCCTTAACAATTCCATTTTAGCGCTTACCTCATGATGCAGTTTGTTGATTTCCGTAATGTGTTTTTTATCCAATTCCACTAACGTTTCATAATTTCTTCTTCAAATGGAAGTTGGTTTGTTCTCTCCCACAATAGGCTGTTGTTGATGGTATCCAGTTAACGGATAATGAGTATGTTGAGTAGACAATTGTTAATAAATACTTATACTTTTTTTGATGATGTTTGTAATTGTTCTCGAAGTTTCAGCTCCGTACAATAAAACCCGGGAAATAATGGACAGTTATTTCATTAGATACCCATCAATGATATTGGAAGATGGTTATGGAAATATCTCAAAAGTAAACCGCTGCATTTCAAGTAATCTAGGGGTTGAGTATCAACCACTAGATCTGTAAGTTCTAGTCACGATCTCCGGTAGGCTCATATATGCATAATGTTGAAATATAACATTAGTACGAAAAAATTATTCAATGCTGCTTAGTTTTCAATCATTTTCTATCTAAGATCATCTCATTATGAAATTTTTATTTAGTTTATTATTAAGGTGAAATGTAAATTTAAGCAACTCTGATTCTATTTTAACTACAATCACTTTTGAACTGACCAAAGATTTTCATAGTTGAAAGCATGAGTCCCACAATGGGACGAAACAACCGTCCAGTGCTTCCAAGACTTCCCTAGTGATCTAGCTTCAATTGACCCACTCTTTCAACTATGAAAATACTAAATCTTTACAAAATACCCCTTCTGATAATATTGATCATATGCTCACTAGTGAATGACTTCGAGAGGTGAATCCTGGAGTTCTAGTGAAAGCAGTGACTAGTGGACTTCAACTGAGTCTGTTGTGAGATAGGAACGCAATGAAGACAATTGGTGAACGGTTGATCAACTTCGTGGATTGGTTGGAGTTAGACATAAACACCATCGGCTGCCGGCTCAATGGTCTATCGATTAAGTGCTCTGGAGCGAGACTGGTGGGTCCTGGGTACGAACATTGCGAGGCGAAGTCGTGGATGCGCACTGCTGAGGAGTTTCACAATGGAACAAAACAGCCGTTCAGTGCTTCCAAGTTTTCCCTAGTGGTCTAGCTTCAATTGACTCACTCTTTCAACTATGAAAATACTAAATCTCTACAAAAAACCCCTTCTGGTAACAAGGATTTTTAGTTTAATTTGAAACACCTTTTAAAAAGACAAAGTCACATTTGTCACTTTTTTTTTCTTTTACATTGACAAATGTTTATTTATTTATCGGGGAAAAAACACATTTGTAAAAACAAATAACCTACAATAATGAATCATCATCAACCTTACATATTTGTAATGGTATGGATACAATGATAGATATATATATGTATATATACTTATGTGACCATGCCTTATTTGACTTCTGTAACCCTACAATTATCCTTACTGAGTCATATATAAACATTATCATTACAATGATTACTGTTCAATTGGTAGAAAAGAAGAATTATTTACCAAAATCATGGCTACTGAACATTAAATGTAAAAAGAATGAAGAAACAAGTTGATCATTCTTTTCGTTCTTCGTTTTACTTTTTTTTTTCTTTTTTTGGTATTTTATTATTCTACTTGTAGTTTTGTTGTTGTGTGATTCCTTTTTTGTTGTTGCTGTTGTTTTCTTCGTATTTGTCATTGTAATTCGATATTTATTAGTATTGTCAACACATACAAGAAATAGTAACCGATAAATGGAATGAACTGGAGGAAAGAAAATACAAGAGGGAGGGGGCAGAAGAAGTAGTAATAATAATAATAATCATGATAGTAACAATAGTAGAATGATGATATATTTCATGTGACTATTAATTAAAAGCTTTTATTTGTATCCATTTGTCTATGTACAATATAGTCCCTATAAGAAAACATTTTGTAAATTACAAATGAACATGAAATAGACTATTTAAACAAAAAAAAACAACAGAAATCCATAGTTGACTTTTCCAAGAAAGAATTAATTGCTTTCAAAAAAAAAATAATGGGGTTTAAAGATTTACAAATATAGTGTAGTGAACAAGAACACCGGTTGGGGGGGACAACCGAATGTATTTAAGCACTACATTACAGACTATTTCACTGAATTCTGATAACCATACAATGAATAGTTGATTTGCAAAATAAGAATCAATTGTCTCAATCTTCACTGTTCCTTCTGTAAATATCAGTCCATCTTCTCTGATTTCATTGTTCATGCATTTTTATACCGATTGCGCCTGATTCCTGTTCTTTCCTTATCGATCTTCGGCCAAAATACATTCTATGTCTGACCATCACCATATACTACTTATGTGGATATAAGTAGACCACATCACAATCGGTCAATGTATATGAATTGTTTAATAAAGGGAATAGTGTAAAATGTTTGAAGCTAATTGTAATTCATAAACTGATCTTTTATCAATACTAAATATTTTAAAGTTGGAATTATGTTAGCAAAAGTTTCAATGAGTCGGTAGCAAAGTTTGATTTTTGTGTATGAAATAAGTCAATCATTTCAGGTTAACTTACTTACGCCTGTCAACCCTCGTGGAGGAGAACAGGCCGTACACCAGCATTCTCAAACCAACCCTGTCCTGGGCAATCTTTTCCTGTTCTTTCCAGTTAACATTCATTCTTTTCATATCTGCTTCTATTTCCCGACGTAATGTGTTCTTTGGCCTTCCTATTTTTCTCTTGCCTTCAGGATTCCATGTTAGGGCTTGTCTCGTGATGCCGTTTGGTGATTTCCTTAATGTATGTCCGATCAACTTCCATTATCTTTTCCTAATTTCCTCTTCAGCTGGAAGTTGATTTGTCTACTCCCATAAAACGCTGTTGCTGATAGTATCCAGTCAGTGAATGTTGTGTATTTCACGTAGACAACTGTTTATAAATACCTGTATCTTCTTGACGATGGATGGAGTAGTTCTCTACGTTTCAGCTCCGTACAGTAAAACCGACTGTCTTGACGTTCGTATTGAAGATTCTCACTCTGAAATTAGTTGAGAATTGTTTTGAGTTCCATATGTTCTTCAATCGTAGAAATGCTGCCCTTGCTTTGCCAATCCTCGCCTTTACATCTGCATCCGATCCTCCTTGTTCATCAATAATGCTTCCAGGCGTAAGTAAGTCAGTTATAAAAATACGCATCAAAATTCATGTGAAGCGGTCCATATTCATAAGGTATTTTCATTTCCTCAATATTAAACGGCTAAAAACAGTTGATATGATATCGTGGGCCTATATTTATTGATGTTTCGTTGTCTATCAACCATATGTATTATCAATCTGGATAAAAATGATACGTGACACAAAATTTGAACACACACCAACTAGAGCTTATTCAAAAGTGAATAAAGCAACTCAATCGTGAGGAAGAGACTGACAACATGACATAAAGAAAAAAAATAACCCCTAACTAGTTTGAATGTCTCAATCTTACACTAAATTCATCGTAGGTTAAAATAGCTATCTAGTAATGCTATTGCATACGTATCTTAATTTTGCGGGTTGAAATCCGTCTGATAGTTTAAGTTAATGCATGATTAAGGGTCTGGGTCATTCAAGATTAATAATTAGCACAAGGCAAAAGTTCATGAATTCTGGATGATTGCCTTCAATCATCTAACATTCGAAAAATACATAATCGTTTTGAGTTATTTTGAACAGTTACTACGCTACAGAGTTCAAGCACTACTAACAACTAGAGACCATTCTTAAACCATCAGAAGTCAATCAGTAGCACGTAGAACCCGGTACGTATGTAAGTCGGTCCAAGTTGCCAGACGCTATTGATACAGCAAGACGAAATAGTTAGAGGAAATTCCAGAATAATAGGGGTGCTAATGTGGTGGACGAAAATTCAGGTGAGGAGAATCAATTTCATTGCTTAACGTAAAATCATGCAGTGATTAAGTAAAATATGAAAATCATACATTAAATACATCGTCTGGACATTTTTGCGTTGTCCTTTATATACTCCATCATCCCCCTAATTCTGTTGTTACTTCGATCGCTCTCCGATTTCATTTCTGTTTTCTTCTTTCAATCTTCTGATGGCAGGCATTCCACTTCCGATTGCTGCCACATACTACTTATATCCGTTAGTCTGATCAGCCCTAATGGGTTGGTGTCTGACGAAATCTCAGCACGGATTCAAAAAGCTCGTTTGGCTTTTGCCAACTTACGTCACCTATGGCGAAGACGAGATATCCGTCTATCAATTAAGGGACGAGTATACTGCGCAGCAGTTCGATCTGTTCTACTTTACGGCTGCGAAACATGATCATTAAGAGTAGAAGATACTCGTAAGTTACTAGTATTTGATCACAAATGTCTTAGAAATATTGCTCGCGTATGCTGGGATAACCGGGTAAGTAATAGTGAGTTTAGACACAGGTTATTAGGGAATGATGATAAATCAGTTAATGAGGTGATGAATCTTCATCAACTGAGATGGTTGGGCCACGTGTTACGTATGCCTGAACACCGATTACCACGACGCGCAATGCTGACTAGTGTAGGGGATGGTTGGAAGAGAGTTAGGGGCGGCCAAACCAAAACATGGCATCAGTGTTTGAAGTCACTAACTTCTAGTCTGAGCCATGTTGGTAGATGCAGACTACCTGGTTGGGGTCCGTGTGACTATCGTAACCAATGGTTGGAGACTCTAGGTGACATGGCTCAGAATCGATCACAATTGCGTAGGTGTATACACTCTTTATCTTCTCTTAAACCTTGAGATTAAAATTGCTTCATAACGTTCTTCCTTCCTATACTATATTTTTATATACAACCTATGTTTTATATACTACCACCACTAAATTAACTATTTCTATGAATCCGGTGTTGATCTTGTTGTGCTAATGAGGTATGGCAACTAGGACCAATGCATATGTGTGCCTGGTCCTACTTTGTAGCTGACTGACTGAGAGACCATTCTAATATTTATATTATTTATTTTGACAAACAATCCTATTTAAAATTAGAAATCATTTATGTTGTTCACACTTGAGTAATACTTGATAACGCTTGTGTTTTAGGTGTGCACAGTTTGAGCAATACGTAAAACAATGATAGAGACTAGTATTGCTCTGTGGTTAGTATTCACAATAAAAGGATATAAGCATTTTAAGGTCTTATAATTTAAGAAGGAACATTATTTCTGTAATCAGAAAAAGAAAATCCGATTCGTTTCCATGATGGTAGTTATTTCTTCATTGATATATTTTGTTTATCATAATGGTTTTTGTATCAAACTTTTTTACTGATCATTATCGGTTAATTATTATACGGGTTCCCAATGGTGAAACAAAATAAACAAAATTTATACTGTTACTATATGATTACTTAGAAACTAATTATTACATTATAATAGTTGTCAAAATGTTAACCCCTGAGAATAAACTGAAATGAATTTTTGCTTCTAGGATTTAATTATAAAGATTGATGTTGAGATGATGGAGAAGATTTGTAGTTAAGGTGGTTGATTTTGTTGAACTTTTGTTGCCTGAGCTGGATAGTTTTGTTGTGGAACTTTCGTTGTTTCTTCTGAACAACATTATCAGCTCAAACATTTCACTTCTACTTAAATTTTGTGCTGATGATGTTGTTCAGAAGAACGATAAAAGCTCCATGACCAAACTATCCAACTCAAAGAAAAAAAATTCCATCAAAAAAAACATTGACGTAAAATGTTTGACTGTAATTAGTATTTATTTCTCAGTATAAATAGGCAGACATTTTTTTTAAATGTAGAAAGTTAATGTAAACTGTTTAATTTGTAGTTTACAGTATAAATTAATTTTAATTAAACAACTTTAGACAGTATTGAATTATTAACTGGCAACATGGTAGTTTAAAGATTAGTTGCCCACCGCGAGACCTTAAGTTCCTTTTATTTGAACACCTGGAAAATTTATGAATTTCCTACTCGAAAGAAGAAGTTATCTAATGTTTTCTAGTGTTCCATGATTATTCAAATATAATCTATTTCCTTGGTAAAGTATCTTCAAAATGACTTTAGTTTTATGTACTGATAATAACAATATAACTTCCAACTTACATAGTTTTGCTTCATAGTGAAAGTAATCACAATGACTATACTATATGCTACAGTAAAATAATTTTGGCACGTCTTTGACCGAAACAGAGATGTTGTTTAATTTCTTTCCAAATTTAAAAAAGGTTAATATATATTACCTTTAATTTTGTAACTAACAAACTAACTAATTTTAAGACCTACTTATTATTGTTTTGTGGTAAATATATATCTATAGAAGGATAGAAAAAATTGTATTTAATCAACTCTGAATAAATCACTCCGAAGTAATCTTCTTTCAAACTAATCCACACAGTTAAAGGAATTGTATTGAAGGGAGGTCTAACCATAAACTTTTGCACTGTTGAGGTATTGGCAGTTCACCAACTCAGGTCCCAACTCCACGTGCAAGAACGATACCTCCAACCTCTCATCCTTCTTTGACCCTAATTCTCTACTGTAGAATGTTTTTTTCTTAAATTAGTGTTTTGTAATTTCAAATCAATATTCAAACTAATGTGATACTCCTCAGCTGTGCTCACCCACGATCCTGCATCGCGAGATTAGAACCGAGGACCCATCAGTCTCGCATGCGAACGCTTAACCTCGAGACCACTCAGCCGGCATCAACGGTGTTAATGTCTAACTTCAACAAATCCACGAAATTGAGAGACATATTCGCCATTGTCTCCAGTTGGTTACTATCTCACTACAGACCCAGTTGAACTCCACTGGTCACTGCTTCTCACTAGAACTTCATGAAATACCTCTTGAAGCCAGTCACGTGTCGAGTTTTGTGTGAAAACTTTTAACAAACCATAAAGTAGACCAAAACACTGTTTGATTTCGAAAAATTTTCCAAATGATACCATTTTGGTTTTCGTCCAGCATGAATATAAAAATGAATGCCTTGTACTTGTCCTGGTAATGTTGGCCTCTCAGTTGATCCTAATTTTTTCTGAATGCGTTAGCAGATGAAGCAACTACCACGCTTTGAGTTTACGGGCTCTGCTGGTTGATGATTTGATGAGAAAGTTGAAAGTCAGATGATAAGTAATTAGTTTTCAGCTTGTGAGCGTTACTGGAGTGTCCTAATAAATTTTCTGTTAAGAAGGGTACATAAAATTACTTCACGTCAGATCTATATTTATTGTTAGGTAATTTGAAGACCATGAATAAATTCCTCTTAGTACATCTGTATGACAAGGGGAATACTGTTTAGTTTATCCAGTCGCTCGTCGTAGGGAAGTTTTAAGCCTCCAGGAATCAAATTATTTACAGTTCTTTGAAACTTTCCCAACAGTTCACTGTCTTTTTTGGACAGAGAATTGATGTTTGCATATAGTGCTTGAGTTTTGGTCCTATGGATACTGTGTATAAAGTCTAGAATATCTTATCATCTACATGGATGAAGACCTTATATGTTCACTAGAGGGTTCTGAAACTTCATGACGAAAGCAAACATCTAACTGGACTATCTTTACACAGCTTCTATACCTTTAATATCAGAATATAGTAAAATTCAAGTTATCCAACTTAATGAATACATTACATTAGGAAATATCATACTACAATTCAAACAAAACAGCATGATCTCATCTAATTATCAATCATTTTATTACCTGCTATCTTATTTACGAGTCATTTAATGGGTACATATTAAAACTATTCATTGATTAATCTTTTCACATGATACAATATTGTCTGTATCTGAGGTGAAGACATATGAAGTTGACTTCTAGGGTGTTTTATCGTGGTTTTTCAATGCATTTTATTTATATCTCGCTTAATTCATTTCCTATGAATGGTCATCAAAGCAAGTATCTGGGTAAGAAACAACAACTTATCAATGCTTTATAAGTCATATAAAATATTATCTTCATTCTAAATTATCTCATTCTGAGTGTCTATCTTAACAATAGACTGACTGATTTACATGTCTTGGATTGTTATTATTATGATTATTTAAATATCCATCTGCCTAATTATTCATAGAATTTTGCTTTAGCTTAATGTTGGCCAGAACTGTGAAGAGATTCTATGATGTATTAATTATGAATATATTAATTTGTCAATGAAAAATCTAGTCTAGATCCTTTGAATAGTTTTCTATAGTTCTAAGGTATTCTATGTAAGAAGTTATAATTTAATGAATAAATTGAAGGATAAACTTGACGAGAAGTTCAGTTGTGATTAGGTTTTCGTCATTGAGGACTTTAGTTTTGGTACTTGATAAATGAACTGATCAAAACAAGTGATTTGTGATGGATTTTCAATACATGAGTACTTTATGTCATGGATAGAATTCAGCTAGAGATTTCCTTATTAAAGAAACAGAACTTTTGTTAGCTGTTTTGTAGTTCACTGAAACTTTTCATTGATGCACCTTCATGACTTAACCATGGAGTAAACGTGGTAGCTTAAGATTTCATAATAAAAATCTTCCATTTCAACTACTAAGTTATCATTCTTTGTTTGACCTATGGTTAGACTATGGACATAAGCTGTAGAAACCGATTGTTGTTTTCTAACTGGATCTCCAGTTAAATTTCATTCATAACATAAAAATCACACAAGTTAAACTAATCACTGTGGTGTCAGTATTCTGCGGTTACTACAGTTATATGAAATACTGTTCTGTAGAGCAACGACTAACATAAAAATAATTTTTTTTTGATTAATTTGTAAATCCGTTTAGTTTCTCAGGAAACATTGTCATTGATTTATGAAAATATTTGAAAAAAATGTTTTAAATGCATCCACACTCAACGAATGAGTTTAATATAGAGATAAATAGATACCCTGGGTGTAGCTAAGAATCAGTACAAAATACATACACGATTCTGTGAAGGATACACATTAATATGACGAAGAGTTTAGATGTCAGATAAAAGTAGCAAAAAGTAGACAAGGTATTGATCATAAGTAATTCTACAAATAAATTTATTATTGAACGATTACTAAGGGAAACTGTAAGGATGACTCGTTGGCAAACACAAGGAAGCACAGAAAGAGCCGAAGACATTCCATACAATCACCACTAGGGGACCATTCTAGAATGTTGACGTGTAGCTTCCCTGTTGGATGAATAAGAATGACCCCCAATGTGCCTATTGGCTGTCCGAAATGATCATTTACTTTCAGCCAGAAAACTATAAATACGTGAGATTTTTGTACTATATTTGACACTGTTTTGGGGAATTGAATTCCTACTTAATAGTCTTCTGTGTTCTCTCTTGCGACTTTCCGGGTTCGATCGTTCAAGTGGTCTAGTAGTATACGGTAAAGCAAGAATCAAAGCTCTAGATATAACAAAAACAAAAGCAAAAGATGACAACTAAATATTTTTATGATCAATATAACTATATACTACAGGATGTGATTGTTCTTCTTGTCATAATGCCATCTAAATTAATAGATTCATTGTATGATCAGAAAATCTGTCAGAAGCAACGTAGGACCTCGATAATATGTCTATCAGTTTAAACTGTCACACCAAATCAGTATGGTTTTCCGAAATTCTGAGTAATAATCCCAGTGTACTAGAAGCAGTTACAACATTAGTGGCATTAAAAACCATTCGTCGTGAATTATATGGTTTGAGAAGAAATTAATTCGTAACATAAAAAAGAGCGCAACATTCTCTGAAAATTCAAAATATATACGAGAACGAAGAGTGAATGCATTTGCGCAGCTGCGACGGATTCTGTTACATATCATCAAGTCTCTCCAAACACTGGTTATTTAAAATCTTAATGACTGACAAACCACCAAGCAGCGATCAATCTTATGTTGATTAGGGCCCTAGAGTTGATTAATTCTATTAATCAAATGGTTTCATACCAACTAGTTTGAGCGGTTCAATGTATTAATACATTGGATTGTTAAAATTGATCAGCGAAAATCCTTGGAGTCAGGTTTTCTGCTAATTAGCGGTTATCATCAAAGTCTTTCTGAAATTTTTAATTACTGAATGATGGATATGCGAATCTCAAAGGAGCATCAATTACATGAAAACTAGATATTATTCATCCTGAAGTGTTGAAACAGATTTAGTACTTTCTTGTCATTAAACATACATCATTAAAATTAGTTACTTAAACTTCAGAAACGAACATGAGTGAAAGATCATTGAGTTACATTTACTTCGACTGAATGTTTTTTTAAAAATGAAACTATATGATTGTGTTCTTGTTTTTTAAATTTCCCACACATGTGATATGTGCTACTTATGTTTAGATTAGTAGTACATAACGCCAATCAGGAATAAAATGTCTGGGAGCAGAGCGTTGAGAAGATTGAAGGAGAATGGACGGGAAGAGAAAGTAATTTACTTAGTAATGCTTGTTTGGATCTTCTCAATGATGTTTTTAGGACTGCAACTGGTCAGTCTTTAATTGGCATATGTGCATACTGTGCGTATTGCCTCGATATAGCCTAAATTCACAAGCATTATAAGCAAAGATGGATAGTGGATAGCAGTGGAATCCAGGACGCGCGTTTCGTCCTATTTGAGACTCGTTAGCTGAATGTACCTGCATCTCGGAGTTGATGTTCACTCTGAGACTCGAACCCAGTACCTTTCGCTTCAAACGCCATCACGTTATCCTCTCGGCCATTGAGTCCTGAGAAAGTAATTGGTATGGAAATTCAGGAACAATAGAGTCTGAAACAATTAATCAAGAATTTGTCAATGAAGTATTAGGGTATAATTTTTCTATTTTACTAAGTACTTTTGTAACTTTATTCTAAATACAATCAGTTATCCTCATCTGTGTTCTCGATCAATACATACATATTATTGCTTAGAGAATAAGAAAATCCCCCCCCCACTATCTATATGAAACCGCTTACAAATGTATGATATTTCCAAAAGGGTAATGATATTTGCATGTCATTACAATAGGATTATTCTTGTATTTTTTTCTTTTTAAAGTCTGGTTTTAAATCATTTTAATGAATCAGCTATATTCATAAACCATATCAACCATAAATTGAAAGATTGTAATATTCTTTTTGCATTTTACAATTTATTTTATCAGAAAGGAATGTACAAAAAAACCCAATGATATATTTCCTATTTCATTTCAAATAGGAATTTGTTTTATATATTTGTACTACTTCCGATTACTTATATTATTTGTGTGTGTATGGGTATGTGTTTAAAACTGTAATCATGCATTGGGAATTATAGTTATAAACGTTTGACTGATTAAATTATATATACATATATATCTACCAAACAGTGATCGACTGGCTCAAAAGCCGTCAACATCTGGAGGGAAGCACGGGATACAGTGGACAGCTAGGGTGCAGCTGGACGATTTAAACTTCGTAGATGATCTGGCTCTTCTATCACAAACGCAACGACAAATGCAGGAGAAAACGACCAGTGTAGCAGCAACCTCAACAGCAGTAGTAGGTCTCAATATAAACAAAGGGAAAAGCAAGATTCTCGGATACATTACAGCATGCACCAATCGAATTACACTTGACGGGGAAGCTTTGGAGGATGTGAAAAGTTTTACATATCTGGGTAGCATCACTGATGAACACGGTGGATATGATGCAGATGTGAAGACGCCGATCGACAAAGCAAGAGCAGCATATTTACAACTGAAGAACATCTGGATTTCAATACAACTGTCTGTCAACCAACACCAAGATCAGAATTTTTAACACAAATGTCAAGACAGTTCTACTATATGGGGCGGAAACCTTGAGAACTACGAAAGCCATCATCCAGAAGATACGAGTGTTTATTAACAGTTGTCTACGCAAGATACTTTGGATCCGTTGGCCAGACAATTTCAGCAACAAGTTACTGTGGCAGAGAACAAACCAGATTCCATCCATTGGAGGAAGAAATCAGGAGGAAGTACTAGAAGTAGATGGGACACCCATTGAGGAAATCACCTAACTTCGTCACAAGACAAGCCCTCATATGGAATCCTGAAGGTCAAGGGAGAAGAGAAAGTCCAAAGTACACATTAGGCCGAGAAATGGAAACAGATATGAGAAGAATGAACAAACGTTGGATAGAACTAGTATGTTGGAGAATGACGGTCGACGGCCTATGCTTCATTGAAAGCAACAGGAGTAAGTAAGTAAGTAAGTAACTATCTACCAAACAGATAAACTATTCTCAAATATTTATCGGATGTTATAAAAATTGTCTTTGTAAAAAGGTTTTACATTCTACACTTTAATTGAATAATCTGTACAATTATAGTTTTAGAGAACCAATAACCATAAGATAAACACTGGGTTATATTGTCTTGTAATCCAAAGGTTATCATCAACTCTGAAAATTATGGATACATCTGGGTAGTGAGTAGTAATCAGAACCAATATATGTATTCAGGTATTCTTGCTGACAATTCATAACTCTGAAATCAAGCTATTTATTCCTAGATATCATCATAATAACCCTAGCAGTTGCGCTGCAAACCCGATCGATAAAGTACAATCACTATCAAAAACTAAACAGTATGATATAGATAACTATTAAATGTTTAGTATTAAACGCTGACCCATTATATGACCAGGATCATATTACTCAGCTCATTAGTGTAATAACTTATCAAGCATCCTTCTGGGTTGTTACAAGGAAAAAAATATCAATCCGTAAGTAACATATCTATATTTATGTAGCCAATTGTAACACTGTACTATGCGTATTTCCGATAGGGATTTATTACTGCTTAAAAATCATATATATTTTTATTACTATTTAAGTAAGTAGATTTCTTTGTTATATGTTGTACTGTGAGTGTCTGCAAGTTGAAGAATTCCAGTAGATTTTTAATTATCTTAATCAATGTGCATATGTACATATGTTACTTGAGTTGTTTAAAACGACTTATGGGAAATCTTCAATTAAAAATTAAATTATAGTGGTGGTCTAGCTTCAATCAACTCATGGTTTTGTAGTGACCGGCCAGTCTCGATAAGAACACGATTGGAATAACAGAAACAATTATTATTATTGTAACCAATTGTACCAGAGATTGTTTTACTGTATTTGTTTAACTGTATCAGTTTCACTTCTGCTTTCGCTCTCCGCCTGGTTTGGTTCGAACTTGCTCTTGTACTCTTTGGCACGTCTCGGTATTATTTCGATATCACGAGATCGCCAATAAATATACTTGATCTGGATTGATAAAGCCTTCTGATTTACAAGCTATCAAAGGAACCAAGTCGTTATTGGGCGCGTAATCGAATTGTAGTGGTGATCATAGTCCGTCCTCGACTCGACATCTACTACAGTTTCAACTATCATTGGGATTATCAGTATCTATGAAAACCGTGTTGGATTCTTGATTATTATTTGATGAATCTGACATTTTTCCTCATTTTTTAAGAATTTTTACCAGGAACATGTGAATCATAAAAATAATCGATACCTGGCAAAAAAATTAGGGAATCCCGATAACTAGACTCATTAGAACCTGTTGTCACAGACTGGCGATCTCCGTTTGGTGCAACTGTATTTATTGTACTGCTTGATTCGCTTTCTGTTTTTACGTGGGTGGGTACTGCGGCAATTTTATGAACATTTAACAAGACATCGTCGAATATAATAGGATTTCAACTAATTAAAGGGCATGACTCTAAAACGGACAGTACTGGACTACTGGGATGATCATGTATAACTGTTACTGCTTCGGTTAAATTATTGTTTGTCACAGATTCATGGAGGCTTTCACCGGCACATTCATTCATTTTGCAATCAATTTCCAGCTCTGTACGCAATTTGGAAATTAATTAACTTGGAAGTTAACCCCCAAAGCATGGATGATTCGGCAGCTTCATCTGACTCTTATTGAAACGCTGCTCCTGTCGCTGGAATAGTAATTGCAATGGATCGGAAGTGTGGATCATTTACTGGCTCTGGGTAAATCAGCACGGTAAGGAAAGATATTGTACGACTAGTGATACATCTCATCAAATCAACAAATACATTGTTTCCTACTGTATGTTGTATTTATTTATTAACAACAGTACAAACTAGCAGAAAACTAACTTCATAGGTAGAACTGAATTTTTAAAAAAAATATTTATTTTCAGAAAATACTTACAGTGAATTCAAATAATCCTTCACAACTTACTAATTAAGTTACTCCCATTTTCTTCTGTTTATATTAGATGGGTTATTCCGTCCTTAATAGCTATCAATTAGATAATTATTTGATCTTATCACTTTTTCATTAGCTGTTTATTACATAACTTCTTTTCAATATTTAATTTTCAACTCATGACAATATACGCTGTATTTTTAGCGAGTTAGTTTTCCTACGGGATGGGGTCACTAACTCAATGCCCAAACCTCCTTCTTTACCTGGGCTTGGGACCGGCAGTAACTCTAGAAGAGATACAGGCGGAGTAATGATAACATTATTTATTTTATTTATTTTATTTAAACACATAAATATTGGTACAAGGAAGCACCAGATAAATATGCGCCTCACAAATCTCATTTGATTTGTGTGAGGGCTGAGATACTGCCCAGGTGCTCAGACTGAAACAGATGGTTTTCTTAGGGGGCCACACCTCGAGCCTTTGACCTAAAGGTCTGATCCACAAGGCAGTGGAGCATCGTGAGGAGATGCAGTCCCATGGTAGCCGGTGACCAACAATAGGTTCATACGCCATTCGTTCCATCAGGATCCTGGAGCCCATGTGCACCATTGGTTTAGAATCAGGGTTTTCCAACTCCCCTAGTAGGACCCTCCATGTTCACCAACCCGGTTAAAGCGCCGGACATTCGCTTTTCGTCTTCTCACTTTCGTAAACAGCATCCCCGCCACGAAAAGGCAGTGAGTAGGACTTCCCTGACATAAATACATACGACTTCAAGTGTTTTAATTAATTAGTACATTTCTATCATATATTATAAAACACTATTTTAGCGAATAAAACTGACCATAAATATGATTGTACAACTTAAATAAAATCATCGAAAAGAAAATTTTCCTTGCTGAATTGCCTCATTTCTTCTTCATTGACATAATGGATCTCTTTCGTTATTTAAATACATAAGTGATCGTAAAATTAGCACCGTATCTTGGATGGAGTATTCACCACATGAAATGCATTATGATAACTACTCTTTCTTCAATAAAATTAATATAAGGTAAAATAAGAAAGCTGGGTAGAATAAAGCGATGTGGAAGCATATGTTTGTAATATGGTTCCCTGCACAAGCTTAAACACAGCTAGTATGGCAATGTTCGTATCTTATTGATGTTTCCTCATCTCACTACCAGCTAATACGTTTAACTAATTCGATTTTCCAACATAATTTAGAATCTTAAGAAATAAAATATCCATCGATAAATAATTTATCAGTATGGATTAAACGCTCGCATATAAGACCGAACGTCCTGAGTTCAAATCCCGCACGCGAAATCGTAGATACCTACTACTGAAGAGTTTCATACTAGAACGAAATTGCCGTCCAGTGCTTCTAGGTTTTCTAGCTTGGATTGACTTATGAATTCAACTTTGAAAATAATTTATCACTTGGAATGTAAATATAACTGAGAATTAAAGTTTCAACAGGGTTTCATAAATGCTCAGATTGACAGTTCTAGGATATGCAAAATAAGTTTTTTTTGACGTAATAAAATGCTTTCGTCTAACGAGTACAATAAATGTAAAAAAATTTTATTTTCCGTTCTGTGACTTACAAGTGAACTATATAGTTAACTATTGTATAAGTATAGGATTGAATCTTAACATCTAGACAATACTATATATTGATGTTGTCTTGAAAGATAGTGAAAGTGTTATGATTAAGCCACCCAGCTCAATGAATGACATTATGAACAAACAAAAAGTACTGACCAACAAGTAATTCAATCCAATGTATTCAATCATGATTTTTTTAACATTTTGACTGACAGCTAAACTAACTACTATGTGATTTAGACCGACTTTTAATTCTGAAAAAACATGAATGTAGTAAAAGGGAAAAAAAAGTCAAGTTAATGATTGATATGTGTAAGATTGAAGCGAAAAAGGAAAGAAAAGAAAAAAAAGTAAAGAAATCTGTCGTTTGTTTTAACTGATTATATACCATTTCCGAATACTTGTTTCGGACAAACTAGCATCCAGCTGAAGAGGAAATAAGGAAAAGATGTTGGAATTGGGTAGGACATACATTAAGGAAATCATCAAACTGCAACACAAGGCAAGCCCTAACTTGGAATCCAGATAAGAGGTGGAAAAGATGAAGGCCATAAAACACATTGAGTCGGGAAATATAAGATGTGAAAAGGATGAATGTTGACTGTAAAAAACTAGAAAGGATTGTCAAGCATAAGGTTGAAAGGAGAACTATGGTGGGCGGACTTTACTTCATCTTAAATCGGAGACTGGATAACAGAAACGTTTACTTTTGACCCTATTTCTATTCGACGAATCTTAAGATTTCGTTTGTTGTATCGATTTACTACCATAGCATTCTTTGTTCCATAAGTTACGGTAATATACATCTACTCTTTTGCCATCCAATTTTCTAGTCCAAGCTCCAAGTTCAGGACACATTGGTACGGTCCAAAATTGTTTAGTTTGCGGTCGGTTGAGTGAAC
>NW_017385988.1:441431-518071 GCF_000237925.1 Schistosoma mansoni | reverse complement strand
AAACATGTGCAAGGGAGATATCCATGGGCTGTCTGATGGCTGAATAATTCCCAAGTCTACAAAGCGATCGAATCCGTTTTTACCCGACCTCAGCTTTAAGAGAGCTAGTAAGCGCGCCTTCGAGAATACAGGTGGTCCTGTAGCCGTGATGTGTAACATTGTTGGCTACACACAGTGATTTTGGTGGCATTTGGTACAGATCGGAGTATTTATCGAGTACGTGTTGGTGTATTTGGTCGATTAATTGCCTGTGCAGTGACTATGAATAAACTATAACCAGAAAAAAAGCTACACAAACAGACAAATTAATATTTCCATCTACCAACCCCCGTTTACCGTGTCGATAGGTAGATCATAATGTTGTAGCAGGTATATACCAATGATTGGCACAGAAACACCTGCGACAACGAAAATCCAGCGGACGGGTTTATGTAAACCTACGTTAAAATACACAGATCGTTTACTCTATGTGGCAAAATTGGTTTCCCATTTGCTACTTGTAAGTTGAATACCTTTTCGCGCACCCAGTCGTTAGGATCCGCAGGAAGAACTCTAAATTCTGCTCCAGTGTTGACAAGATAGTGAACGTTCGTCACCATATCAGTGATGTACAACAGACGGTCACATCCGACAACCACTGTTGCCGTTAACTTGTGCCGGCTGGGCAGTAACCCGAATAGTTTTTCGTGTCGAAAGGTTTGAAACTTGGGAAACTGAAAGGTTTTCTGTAGTTTCTAGAAGACCTACCACAATTATTATGGTACCCGCACCAATCGGGATTATCTGCCCCTCATGATCTAGAGACAGACCTTTTTTGTCACAAAAGTCTTAGAGTAGTTTGGGTGAGCCTTCCTTTACAGTTCTTTCCAGTCAACATTCATCCTTTTCATATCTACTTCTATTTCCCGACGTAATGTGTTCTTTGGCCTTCCTCTTTTCCGCTTCCCTTCACCATTCCAAGTTGGGGATTGCCTTGTAATGCACATTGGTGATTTCTTTAATGTATGTCCTATCTACTTCCAACCATCTTTTCCCTAATAACCTCTTCAGCGGGAATCTGGTTTGTCTTCTCCCATAAAACGCTGTTGCTGATAGTATCCGGCCAATGGATGTTGAGTATTTTGGGCAGACAACTGTTTATAAATACTTGTACCTTCCTGATGATGGTCGTAGTAGTTCTGCGAGTTTTAGCTCCGTACAGTAGAACTGACTGTCTTGACGTTCGTATTGAAGATTCTCACTTTGAACTTAGTTGACAGTTGTTTTGAGTTCCATATGTTCTTCAATCGTAGAAATGCTGTCCTTCTTTGCCAATCCTCGCCTTTACATCTGCATCCGATCCTCCTTGTTTATCAACGATGCTTCCCAGGTACGTGAATGTTTCCACCTCTTCCAGAGTTTCGCCATCAAGTGTGATTGGTTTGGTTAGTGTTCTCCGTGTTGTATTCGAGAATCTTGCTTTTTCCTTTGTGAATGTGGAGGCCTATTGATGCAGAGGCTGCTGCTACATTTGTTGTCTTCATCTGCATTTGTTCGTGTGTATGAGAGAGGAGGGCTAGGTCATCTGCGAAGTCCAAATCATCTAATTGATTCTGAGAAGTCCATTGTATTTCGTATTTCCCTTCAGATGTCCAAGTCTTCATAATCCAGTCAATTACCGGAAGGAAGAGGAATAGGGAGAGTAGACAGTCTTGTCTGACTCCGGTCCCTACGTTTTATAATCTAAGTAATTTTTAATGTTTTCATGAGGTTGACAAATAACTCATTTTATGTATCCAACCAATTGTTTTTTCCAAACTCAATTTTCATACTCTATTTTTAAGTTTAAGTACATATGTCGATAATTTTTTTTTCTGCAAAAAATTCAATTATTTGAAATAAAGTACCTTATAAGTTTAAATTTCATCATACCCTTTTTTTTGTCTTTATCTGGTAACATTCTACTGTCTTCTTACATTTTTTATGTTTCATAGGATAGACGAGATAAATTTACTTTTTCCCTTTAGTTAAGAGCTAAAAAAAGGATTGACAAAATGCAGTAGAAATTCGATAGTTTTATTCGTGTTACTAAGAGGATAAATGACTTTGTTTCAAATATTTCCAAAATTACCACTTAGTTACTTACTGACGCCTGCGACCCCTCACGAAGGGGCATAGGCTACCTACCACCATTCTCCATCCAACTTTGTTTTGGATAATCCTTTCCAATGGTTCCCAGTTGCTATTCATCTTTTTCATATCTGCTCCCAACTCTCAATATAATGTGTTCATTGATCCTCCACTTTTATGTTTTCCTTCATGGTTCGATGTTAGGATGCAGTTTGATGACTTATATTATGTATGTCCTATCCACGTCCATCGTCTTTCCTAATTTCCTTTTCATTTGGAGTCCAGTCAACGAACGTTAAGTATGTTGCGTGACCAGTAACCAGTGGATATTACACACTTCGGGAGCAAAACAGCTCTCATCAATGATGTTGGTGAACTAGGTTTGAAATGTGTACCATAGTATTCGGCCACGGTAGTATAAAAGTTAAACACCCCTAGGCAAAACTATGAATCCTGCGTCGAATCGCTGAAGGTGTCATGGATGCACATCAATGTCTAGTTTTTTCCTGGTTTTTAATAATTTTTCAACTTGGGTCAATCTGAGAAAAATATCATATATAAATTAGACCAATCATCACTAAACTCCTACATCTATCTGATTACAAATTTTATCAATCCTTTGTTTTCATTCATGTATTTAGGAAAAGCAGATCAGTTCATTACGTATGGTGCAACATTACAAAATTATGAATGTCAATAAAAACAATACTTTTTGTGATCTATTGCGACCTGATTAATAGTTTGTATATAAGATTTAAAAGAATAGCTATGCGGAAACACTTCAATGAATTTTCATTTGAAGCAACTGATATATGACATATAAAAATAACGTGTTCAACAAACGTTCCATAAAATATATCATTACTAGTGCACGCGTTGTTGGGTCATCAAGATTAGTGGTCACATTACAACTTGATCGATAGAATTCAATCAGCACTAAGAGGGACCTGACATACATAACCCTGGTCACTACCTCGTGATCAATCAATTGTAAACTCACCTAAGTCCTACAGAAGATCAGCAGTTGACCAGATAACTCAGATAATATCTCTGACTGTGTAGTGGGTTAGACAAGGTCGAACCATGTAAGAAGTACCAGTTCTTTGAATACTCCAAGTAAACTTTACTAACAAGTATCAAATAGTACGAAACATAGACCCAGAGTTTCCTATCGACTACTTCCAACCAGCACTTTAAATATATCATTACTAATTATAAATACTGAATAAAATAATTAAACTGTTTCATTTATCGAGGTAACTATAATTGTAATATGAAAAATATATCGAAATGAATAAAAATAAACATTTACAACCAAGTACCTATCAAGATTATGTATGATTTACAATTTACAAAAATACATCGAATAAATCTATTCAATGAATTTGGAACTACCTACTCCATATTTCAAGAATATGTATATACAATCATATGTCATAGTAGGTTGAAACATTCACTGTGGTAAATGATTATTCTTTACGAAATGAATTATAATCATGGAATCACAGGAATAAACTAAATGAGGCAAGAAAAAATCTATGAAAAGAAATTTGAAGCTAGACCAACATGGAGAACCTGGAAGCACTGGACGGCCGTTACGTCCTATTGTGGGGCTCCTCAGTAATGGGCATCCATGATCCCCCTTTCTGATAAGAAAAAACATGTTTGAAAAATATTCAATCAATATGAAACTGAGTAAATCAACTGTTAATGACCTTCCTTGTTATGTAATCGATTAAAATGAAAGTTATCTTTAATGTATATTCATCATCAAGAAAGGAAATTGTTATATGAGAATGTTTTTTGTCACAAAAATAAATAAGAAATTCATTAACTTGTGACTTGACAAACTTTCTACAATAAACATTGACATACATTAGACTTTAAAGTATTTTGAACTGGGTTTTGTAATTACGTACTTATTTACACTTGAAATCTCATGTGAATTGTAGGTTACCAAACAGGATTATATAACCTACTCTATACTCCGCTCTGAATTCAAGTTATTTTCAAGTGCTGTTTGTTCTTTTAATCTTGGTCTCTGATTTACGACTCAATATGTTTCAAGGGTATTCATCTTTTTCTCTTTTCTTCAAGATTCCACCACTTATTTACTTGCTTAGTCCTGTTACCCTTAGCGGAGGAGTATAGGCTAGTGACTACCACTCTGCATCCAACTCTATCCTGGGCAATTCTTTACACTTGTTTCTAGTTGCTATTCATCCTTTTCATATCTGCTCCCGATTCTCAGTGTAATGTGTTCTTCAGCCTTCAACATTTCCGTTTCCCTTCATGATTCCATGTTAGTGATTGCCTCATGATGCAGCTTGATGATTTATTCAATGTATGTCCTATCCGCTTTCATCGTCTTTTCCTAATTTTCTTTTCATTTGGAAACTGGTTTTTTCTCTATCATAGTAGGTTGTCGCTTTTGTCACCTGGTCAACGAACATTGAGTATGTTACGTAGACATCTGTTGATAAATACTTGTGCTTTTTTGATGATGGTTGTGGTAGTTCTCGAAATTCCAGTTCCTTACAGTGAAACTCTCTTGACGTTCACATTGAAGATTACGACTTTAATGTTAGGTTACAGACAAATGTTTTGAGTTTCATATGTTATTCAGCCATAGGAATGCTGTCCTTACTTTGTTAATCCTTGCCTTTACGTCTGCATCAGATCCCACACGTTCATCGATGACGCTGTCCAGGTACGTGAATTTTTAAAACTTTTCCAGAGTTTCGCCATCAAGTGTGATTGGGTTGGTATTCTCTGTGCTGTATTTGCGTGCCATGCTTTCTCCTTTATATATTTCGTCTGAATTTCTCCATTCCAAAATTCAAACAACTTATTAACACAAAAATAATTGCAAAAGACAGTCATTATTCATGTATCTATTCTGTTCTTATCAGTATATATATATACTTACACATGAAATGTGAGATCTTAGTAACGTATAACAGTTATGAAAATGAACTTTAATGGTATCATTATTTTCAAGCCATTTTTTACAAATTGAGACAGTCAGCATAGTTTGAACTTGATTTTCAAATATTCCGTCAGTTGAATTCATGTATGAGTCAATGAGTAATAACCGATATCACAATGAATAGTCTACTGAAATCTCAGATCTATTTCATCAAATACTGTTGAATACTATTGTAGTGTGGTCTACTTATATCCATATAAGTAGTATATGGTGATGGTTAGACATAGAATGTATTTTGGCAGAAGACCGATAAGAAAAGAACAGAAATGAAACGCAATTGGTAGGAAAATGGATGAACAATGAAAGTAGAGAAGATGAACTGATATTTACAGAAGGATCAGTGAAGATTGAGACAATTGATTGTTATTTTGCAAACTAACTGTTTGTTGTATGATTATCAGAATTCAGTGAAATAGTCTGTAATGTAGTGCTTAAATATATTCGATTGCCTCCAACCGGTGTTTTGTTCACTACACTATGTTACCCAGGTTATACAGGTTACCCACAAACCATTTTTAACATAAAACACAGATCCTTTTTTTTCTCACAAATTTAGCATATAAATTAACATTTATGTTTTAAAAATATGTTAATGAACAAATGGATAGGGTTGTTTTTATGGTAAGACTTTTTATGTAAATGTATCTATGTGTGTATGTGTGTGTGACAAAAAGACTTTCCTGGTAACTGTTAATGTCACATAGATACATGCTTGAAAGTTTCTTAGTTTTAATTTATGAACCTGAAATACAAATAGTTCACATAAAGGAAACATTATTTCATGAATTTCTATTTCTATAATGTAAAAGTTAAATGTCACACATCAAATCATATAAGAACTTGTCAACTAATTTTGGGCAAAATCCTTGTTTATAAAAGTCAATAAAAACTAAATGTCAATGAATGAAAAAAAAGGTTGGGGGAAATTATTAATACAATAATAATAATTGATGGGAATATGGGATGTGAAGAAAGTAATTAAATAAATTTTAAAGGAATGAAATTAGAACGTTTGAAAAGTTTCATCAATCTGCATAATAGATTAGTATATTGCTTGATTGAGTGCCCTGTTAATATATACATGACGTTATGAGAGAGGAGTGAATTATCGATCAGAGCAATGATACACAAAAGCCGTATGAGCAGTCTTCAGTACTTATCAGTCCTGCTTTCTGCCTAGCCCAGCCACTTAAATACAGAACACTAATAACAGCCTCTGCAATATGAATCATTATTCTCAAACATTCTCGGTTTATATACCAAACAAACTGACCACATCGTACAAATAAAATAGAAAATAACGTTTGTACAAGATTTAGCCAAATGTGGCTGTGAATAGGGGGAACAGTAATTAATGAACTGAGTATAACTCAAGAATGGTAAATCGTATAATAATAGTCTATAGGTCAAAATAAAGCCTATAATGCGAGGAACACGAATATGAATAGTTTAGTTACTTAACAATTCTACAATAGGAAATATACATATCATATTAGTCCATAAATAGTTCTCAAAGTTACCATTCATAAATCTCCACATGATGTAACACAGATATATTGACGTTAAGGTATGAGACTGGACTAAGGTAATTTCTTATAAAATAAAGAGATTGGGATTTCTTCTAATGTGAAGAGTTTTCAATATAAATTCAATTTAAAAAACAATAATTCACTACCTATTCACAAAGTCAACAAAGACAATAAGAAGTTAAGAGTTTAGGAACTGTTGGATCTTCAAGAAGATCAAATCAAAAAGAATGAATAACTCTTTAGATATAGCAACAAAAATGATGCACGGGAAACATTTTAAAACGAATAACCTATTATTGAAACAATCTTTTAAATGATAACAAAAGTTAATGTGAAAATATGGGTCAGAAAGTTGTTATCTCGGTCAACCCATAAATATTGTTAATTAGAAAACAAAAATGAAATAATCTGGTTTTTCTAACAGCTAAGAAATAGTTAATTGAATAATTAAAAGTAGAAGGTGAAGTTTCAGGTGTGAAAAAATGAATGACAATCGGTTTTAAAAAGTTCTGTTGTAGCCTAACCTAGCTAAGTATTAAAGAAAATAGTACATACACCTTTCAATGTCCAGTTAGCCATTTTGTAAACGGTGTCAGTTTAACTGTAATTATTTGAGAACAAACAAGCTTCTATGTCACCACACTAGCGTGTCATCATTTTGTTGGCTTACTTAGGGTCAATAGAACATTTACTACCATTGCAGAACTTATCTGTATTGTTGCCTAATTTTGAGATGCTTGAAAGTAGTTAGCAAGGGACTCTGAAACTAGATTCAGTGCTGTTTGGTAAGGCGTACCTGGGATCTTGATAAAGAATGATGCTTCCTGTGGGATTTGAACCTAGATCAATCAGTTTCACAGTTTGAGAGGTTACTAATAAACTGTTCGAGCTGCAGCTGATATTCAGTAGGACTAAATTATTTACAATTGACTTTTCACCTAGCAGTAATCAGTGTCACGCTGGTTTAGATTTTTAGTGCTTACCGTGTGCCATCATATAATTTTCAACCGATTCTATACTACTTATAGAGCCTAGGTTTTAGTTTATTCTAGTCGAACTTATCAATTTATATTCATTTTGAACGAATTACAGTAGACCAAGCACTTAAAACTGGATTTAAACCTAAAAATTAATTAGCCTTTATAAATGGATTTTTTCGATAAATTGACTAAAATTACGTCTAATTACTACGATCACTACATGAGTATATTTGTATTAGACAATATCACGTGTACTTGAGAGTCACCGTTGTTTCTTTTCTTAATGCTAATCAGTATACTAAAAATCACCATTAAGAGCGGGGTAATCGATAGAAAAACCGAAATCCACCCTAATTTGTTACTTTAAATGCAGCTATGAAAAATGAATACGTGTATTGTTCACATTGGCTCACTGAAAAAGTAGGTAAAGCCATACCCTGAGTAATAAACTTAATTCTGTGTTAGAAGCAAACTGAAACACTATGAGTAGTTTGAAGCTAGAATAAAATCTAACCTGTGATCTATGACTTCCTGGGAATTTTAGCTCGTGATAAAATCAGGCTTATTATTAATCCAACTTCTATGGGATTACGTAATAGAATCACTAAACTAGTGATTCCACTATTGATGAATCCACTATATGCCAATTATACTAATGACCTTTATTTAATCAATGTCAGTAATAGCCTCATACAACCTCCTTTGATCGTGACACCCAACGATCATGCAAATATTAATATCCCTAACAATCAATCAGGACACGAGAACACTTTATTTACCTTTCATTATTATGGCAGAAAACTTTATATGATAACGAATAGTAATCACAAGACCACAATCTGTACATAATTAGGTTAGTTATAATGCAAAACTGTGTAACAGATGAATAATTATTTAAACATACTGTATAAATGATAATATACACCAAAATGGGCACTTACAACCAAGTCATTATGAAATGTTATACATTGAACATTTGATAAATTCATAATGAAAAAAATATATAATAATCACAATTGATTGATCACTGGGTGGTAATCAATGTCATGCGTGTCAAGTCCATCTTTAGTGCTGATCGAATGCTATCCATCAAGTTGCAATGTTGCCACTAGTCTAGGTGGCTCGACACTGTGTGGGCACTATGTTGAGATAAGATGGTGGTTGGAGGTGGTCAACAGGAAACCCTAAATCCGGTTTTCGTGCTACTTGGCACTCGTCAGCAAGGTGTACCTGTAATCTTGAGGGAACTGGTGCTACCTGACGAATTCGATCCCGTGTCACTCAGCTTCACAGTCAGAGACGTTATCACTGAGCTATTCGGGCCGTGACCAACCTCCTGTAGAATAATCTTTAAAGTCCAACTTTTTCTACCTAATCTTATTTACTTACTTACTCCTGTTACTCTCAATGAAGCACAGGCCACCGAACATTCTACCTAATCTACCCATACACAACAAAATCACCATTAACCCTATCACCAAATGTATACATATTCATATACAAATGTATTCTAGATACACTTAACATTGTTGACTATTACTAATATTATAATTATTCCCTTTTCTCAATTTCCTCTTTTTGATTATTCTTTGTTTAACTAATGACAACTTAGATTGGTATATATATATATTTAAATCAGAATGTATATTGTTTAAAATTATGTAAATCATTCTTATATATATATATCTTAAATGAGGATAAAAAAAAAATCTTTTTATTCATTTCTATTTTTTTAAAGTTTCTTTAAATAATGGCGCCTTGTAATTAAAATTTAGTTGTCATGAAAGGTTTCCATCTTAAATTTTGTCAAGGAACAAAATGTAAGAATAAAGTACCAATTAGGGATAATACATATATATATATATATAGCAAGTAAAAAGATTAATCAAAAACAAAATTAAAAAAAGGATAATATCTAAAAAAATAAAAATTAACTTTAAAAAGCAAAGAAAAAAATAAATAAAAGAGGTAAAAGTAAATCAATTCAGTACCAAAAATAAAAAAAAGACAAAAAAAATCAAAAAAAAACAAGAATAATTTTGATTGGTTAATTTCATATGATCATAAAATATCAATAAATTAATTTGATTGGTTAAAATTAAAATAATATTTTTCAGTTAGATCAATTTCAATAAAAGGTTTTATTTTTATTTATTTATTTGGCATATATGACAAGTTTGAAATATATTTGAGGGAAATGATTAGGAATTTGTTTTAAAAGAGAAAAACCCAAAGAAACAAACTATTGTATATTCTAAGGATAAACATATTGATTATTATGATTTTATCTCCCACCCCCCCCACACACACAACAACAAAAAAGATAAATAAATTTCACAGAATATTTTAATTACTTATAATAAATACTACTAACTTAATCATATTAATAATCTTTATGTTTAATATTTGAAGAACTCATATGTATATCATACAGAAAGTTGATTATGGAATGAAATTTGTGCTCTGTTTATATTGGTAAGTTCATTTGATTGATGTTTTTAAATGATTAGTGAATTACATCTCATGAATTAGAAGTAATTTCTTTGAGTTATACAATTTCTAAATGTTATCCTCCTAATATTTTCCTTACTTGGCAACTAAATTTATTTAATATTATATATATATATATATTGTGAAAATGACTAAATCATTAGGTTACTTTTATATCCCATGGAGATTTATGAATGGTAACTTTGAGAACTATTTATGGACTAATATGATATGTATATTTCCTATTGTATAATTGTTAAGTAACTAAACTATTCATATTCATGTTCCTCTCATTATAGGCTTTATTTTGACCTATAGACTATTATTATATGATTTATCTTTCTAGAGTTGTCCCCAGTTCATTAATTACTGTTCCCCCTATTCACAGCCACATTTGGCTGAATCTTGTACAAATGTTATTTTCTTTTTTATAGTAGGATGTGGTCAGTTTGTTTGGTATATAAACCGAGAATGTTTGAGAATAATGATTCATATTGCAGAGACTGTTATTGGTGTTCTGGAGTTAACTGGCTGGCCTAGGCTAGGCAGAAAGTCGGACTTATAAGTACTGAAGACTGCTCATACGGCTTTTGTGTATCATTGGGCGATCAATAAATTCACTGTTCTCTTATAGGCAAGCAATCGATATAACAGTCATAGTAAAGGTTTATGTAAAAAATATAAAACAAGGGTTTACAATCACAGTAGACAGGATTTATAAATTATTTTCATTGAACATTTTTAACAAAATTGTTTAATAATGAAGTATTCGGGGTATGTAATCCAGGATGCAGTAGAGTGATAAATTAATTCGATCTCCGTTAACCCTCCAAGTTAACTAATGAGTTTGCCCAGCAGGTCTTTTAAGAGGCCTTAGGTCAGATGTTACTTTTGGATATGCAAAATGTGTAATCAAATGTAAAATCATTTAAAAGTATAGTAACTTTAATGGAATAAGCAAATCGATGAACAACATTCTTTTAAGCAAACGTCTAACGCTATAATCAAAAATAAATTGTTGTGTATATCCAATACTATGAAATATCACAAAAATAGACTTTTAACAGAAGTCTAGTATCCATATGAAAATGACAGATATCACACCTTTCCCATAGAATGTACACTTAGGAATCCAATTATCAAATAGTTCACTTTGATTTTGTACATCAATTTTATGTTCTAAACACACACTGTTCTCATCTATCTAACCCAAATATTTCAGGAATTTCTAGAATAAAATTCTTAGTTTAATAAACTTTGTGATTAGGCGCATGAAAATTTTGCATAAATATCAATTTGGCAAACCTACATTTTGTACATAACAAAAAATTAAGAGTTTGACTTGTGATGGGACTGAAGTTTTGTATCACCATAGAATGTCAACTGTTAATGATCCTCAAGCATATTAATTAGAATGGTGATAGACTTTCTAAAATTGAATTCATAAATTAAATCTAGTGCTTAAATAAATCAATATCAAAAGTTTAGAGAATCGAATGACTTCATTGAATTTTCTATCCTTAGCATCAATAGAAACTAAATATTTCAGTGAAATAAAACTCTAAATAAAGGTACTGGGTTCGAGTTCCAGAGTGAACATCAACTCTGAGATGCAGGTACATCCAGCTGACGTATCCCAAATAAGATGAAACGCGCGTCCTGGATTTCAGTTCTAGCCACTATCCATCTTTGCTTACAAAACTCTAAATAATGTTTCAACTCAGTATATTATTTATATGATATAACTTTAGTATAATATTCGTTTTGTTATTGTTTACTTATGATATTTGATCGGTATTGTAGTGAACGAGAACATAAGTGGGAACAATTGAATGTATATGAACACATAATTACATAATCACTTAGTAAAATCTGAGAACCATACAGTACATACTTAATTTGCAGTGTCATTCAATTGTCTCAAACTTGACTGTTCCTTTCTCAAATGTCAATCAATCGTCTCAGAACTCATTGTTCTTTCGTTTCCATAGCAATTATTCTTTGTTCTTGTTCTCTTTTCTTCTGTCTTCTTAATCTTTTGATGCCAGGTATTTCACTTTCGATTGATGATACATACTACTTATATCTGTCGACAACAATAGCAAAGGATGACTTTATACGTTTAACTAATATTATCATTTATGAATAATTTCGTAAACTATTTCAGCGTAAATAAACTACACACCATTGAACAATGAATGATCGACAATCTGAATAATAAACATTAATTAATAGTTAATTTAATGATAAAACGTTTAGAGTGAAAAAAACAGATAATGATTAATTTATTGATTAGTGATAAATCATAACTATCATATGAAGTTTACTGATGGTTACTTTATTTTAATAAAAAGAGATATGAGGCTAGAGAAAGCATATGAAGTAACTTAGGGAGAAAATTGACACTTTCGAAAAAATAAGTTATATAACCTCAATAAATGACAATCTAATATCCTTTAGCGACAGTGGTGTGGGTTACTTATGTCCACATAAGTAGTATATGGTGATGGTCAGACATAGAATGTATTTTGGCAGAAGGACAATAAGGAAAGAACTGAAATGAAGCGCAATTGGTAGGAGAATGAATGAACAATGAAAGAAGAGAAGATGAACTGATATTGACAGAAGAAACAGTGAAGATTGAGACAATAGTTTGTTATTTTGCAAATTAACTGTTTACTATATGGTTATCAGAATTTAGTGAGATAGTCTGTAATTAGTACTTAAGTACATTCGATTGTCCACGGTCGTGTTCTGTTCATAACACAACTAGTATCGCAATGATTTATGAATCAGAATTGAAAAGTTGTAGAGCTAATCACGACAAGAAAGAAAATTATAGCATATTGATGCATTTCACAGGGATAATCTTATAGAGTAATGTGAATGGACATAAGGATATTCTTTGTTAAGTAGTGACTGAATATTCTACAACTATTTCAATCGTTTTATGACTTTACCATTCTCAATTTCCTTTTTTTTTTTCTCCCAATCGTAGGAATTCGCATTGCTAAAAAAATCATAGATGGAATTATTTAATGTTGTTTTGCGTGATTTTCAGACGATTTGTTATCAACTAAACTCTTTTTTATTAGGGTGTAAATAACTTTTAAAACACAAATTTGTTCATAAAATTATTCATGCGTTATGTACTATAAATATCTAAAGTTATTTATGGATACAGTAATCATGTTCTCATTATTGAATAATTTTGAGAGGCGATTGGCAATGGTCTAATGAGAAGCTGTGAACAGTGAAATTTTACAATGTAGGGTATGACTTAGTTACTCACTATTAGCATTGAAAGATATTGAAGAATTATTATGAATTTACTGAAGTAGAACTATAAATCACTGCATACCGTCTCTGTTTTCTAAAGCTTATGCTATTAATGAAAGAGCAGAAGGTCGTTTGTCCAGGTCTTAGAGGGGTCACGTGTTCTGAGTCACATACTAATATAAAACATCTATCCTTTGTCTAATCCTATTTTCCTGGTTGTCTAACTAAGTTCACTTTATGATTTAAAAATGTCTAAATATTTACTTTATTCAGTAAATATGAACTAAAGCAAAGCTTTGTATAAGTAATAAAATGTTATATTTTAGTTAGTTTTGACAATGTAATCATCAAGACAGTACAAATACAACCTTTATCAATCTAATTGACTTATTTACTTACCTTCTTGACAGTGTTGGGAAGCAATACATTTGAACACTAATATAATATACGCTTAAACATTACACTTACAAACAATCAATAAATTGACAAAAATTATAAATTCACTTGGTAATGTTTGTTTGAATCTTCCCGTTGTTGTTTAGGACTGTAATTGATCAGTCTCTTGTTGGCATACTGTGTGTATTGCCTCACTAAAGCTTGAATTCACAAGCATTATAAGGAAAGATGGATAGTGAAGAACTAGTAGTAGAATCCAGGACGCGCGTTTCATTCTTAGCTATCAGGACTCAGTAGCTGAGTGTATAACGCGATGGCATTTAAAGCGAAATGTATTGGGTTCGAGTCTCAGAGTGAACATAAACCCTGAGTTGTAGGTACCTCCAGCTAACGAGTCCCAAATATGACGAAACCCGCGTCCTGGATTCCACTGCTATCCACTATCCATCTTTGCTTGTTTAGAAAAATTATGTTTTAGTTGTAAACAAATAAACGTGAAGTTTATAGATGGAATCCAAGAATTATGTTTCATTAGATTTATGACTTATCAACTGAATGCTTCTGTATATTAGTGTCCAATATTTTCATAGTGAAACTTGAATTCAATACCTGTCATTTCAAATGAGTCACCCATTTAAGTAATGAATACAAAGTGACAATAACCTGTTTACGTCTATACTATTTCGTTGTTGTTGTTGTTCGGATATTCAAGGTTTCATTTAATCAATGTGTTTTGGCATATATACAACCTTTTCGGATACTTTGATATTGCATGTAGTTACAAGTTTTAATGATTTATGTATTGTATACAGTAATCGAAATCAGTGAATACAATTAATAGTAATGACAAACGTACATGTACACTATGAATTACTTCAGTATAATGTTTAACCAATACACCTAGATAGTAATAATAATAATAATCATCGTGAATAGTAATTTACTGTACTATCTGTTATAAAGTATAAACTTCATAAATCATAATCCGTATTCTAATTGAACAGATTCAAATGAAAGATAATTAAACGTTGAAAGAATCTTCAAAAGTAGGATAATTTGTAGAATACCTTGGATATTACAAATACTTTCAATATACTTTTACCTAGACAAATATCTGATGAATGGTATAGGACACACTTTAGTTGTTACTATACACTGAATCCAAAAATATTTAATAGAGTGAATGTTATCAGATTACAATAAAGGAGGAAAGAGTGAAACTCTGATTTGTGTGTGTGTGCGTGTGTTTTTAATGAGTATCTTGGATAAATTATAGTCAATTATAATGTGATATTGTGGTGTGGGTTACTTATATCCACATAAGTAGTATATGGTGATGGTTAGGTATAGAATGTGTTTTGACAGAAGATCGATAAGGAAAGAACAAGAATGAAGCGCAATCGGTATGAAAATGCATTGTTATTTTTACTTCATATAGCAAAAATATCAACACCGAATATCATTCATTAATAACTCATTCTTACACATACATGCACACACACATAATTCATTCAGTCTTCTTTAATTTCACATCCTAAACTTTTCACTTGATTCTCATTTAACTGACTTGGAGAGGTAAATCCATGAGTTCTAGTAAGAAGCAGTGACCAGTGGAGTTCAAACCATGTCTGTTGTGAGATATCAACTCACTGAAGACAATTGGTGAACGGTTGCTCAACTTCGTGGATCAGTTGAAGTTAGACATTAACACCGTTGGATGAAGGCCGGCTCAGTGGTCTATCGGTTAAGTGCTCTGGCGTGAAACTGGTAGGCCTTGAGTTCGAATCTCGCGAGTGCGGGATCGTGGATGCGCACTGCTGAGGAGTCCCACAATAGGACGAAACAGCCATCCACTGCTTACATGTTTTCCATGGTGGTCTAGCTTCATTTGACTCACGCTTTCAACTATGATTCATATTATGCTGTTTACGAAAAAAATTGAACATCCAAATATGATTGGTTTAATGTAGTATAGATTTTGATATGATTGTTAGAAAACACTATATATTTCTTTGATGATATTCATTTTGATTGTTACCCCGAAGAAGTTCAAACAAGTTAGCTGGACGAAACGTTGGAATTATTTAAATTTCAATCTCTGAGATTATTTCAAATATAATTTTCACATATAAAGAATAAGAAATATTTTTGCTAAGCTGTATCAGAGATTAGCTAAACAAGTTTCATTCATTATAATATGCTCTAGTATGTTCAAAATGTTGTAGAAGATTATTAGCTCAGATAGATGTTTTGGGCTTCGTTAAACTGTCTCTAAGTTGAATAGTATAGTTATGTAACTTTCATTGTCATTTTGATCAAATATCATTAGGGTTTACTTCATCTTTGAGAATATGCTTCTTATATCCTTTTGTACTTTAATGAATCGGTTGAAGTTGGACATTAACACGGTGGAATGTCGGCTCAGTGGTCTGGAGGTTAGACACTCGCGTGGCGGGATCGTGGATGCGCACTGCTCAGGAGTCCTACAATAGGACGAAACGGCCGTCCAGTGCTATCACGTTTTCCATGGTGGTCTAACTGCAATTGGCTGATGATCTCAACCATTGAGATGAAAAATAAATGCCAAATTTAATCAAGAACTTTCAAGACAGAAAACGTATATTAACTGTCATTAATGAAATACCTTCTTAGATATAATTGAAGTAGGAGGATTACAAATTACCTGTCAATTTATGCTGTTACAAGTATTTATATACTGTACACTTCATTTAACCTTTAATGATCATATTCTTCAGTGTGCTTAGTTGTAATTTAGAGGTTTTATACAAGTGAAATCCATTTTAATTCACCAATAATAAAGCAGGGCTTTTTTTCTAACTTTGCATGCTACGACTTAATTACACATTTATAGCTCATGCCTTTCTCAGCATTTGAAATGACTAGATTGCATTGAAATACTTTCATGAAAAAACATTTTAGTCCTGTATCTAGTTTTTATACATCATATGGGAGCTTTGCAGTTTATAGTTATCTTCTCAAAGTTTATGATGTGATTCTATTGTTTCTATAATTGTCATTTATAATTGGCCACTTGTTAGACTACAGTCTAATTTTTATACAGCCAAGTAAATCCCTGAAGGTTCTGGATTGCATGTTAAGGCTATAGACACTACCGAGTTGACCAAATCCAACTAAATGAAGAAAATTATGTATCTGTAATATAATAGTTAAGAATTCAATGTTTTACCTACTGAGCCGCTATTTGTAAGGTATTAATCACTGTTTCTTATTAAGAGGACATAGTAAGAAATAAAATAGAAAAGGTAAAAGATATTTGATTGAAAGGCAAAAGACCGGATATTTAATATCAATATGTGTTTATATATGTGTCTTTTACCGCCAAACGTTTTCAGCTAGGTGTATCATTGTATCTCAGAAATTGAGAGTATACCACATTATTGACTTAACATATCGTTTAAAATTAAAAGATGTGAATGAAATGTTTCGGTAACTGAGACATCAATCATATCATTTACCTAACATTTACCCAAAAAGAAAAAAATCACCAACTATGTCAAATGATTAAATAAAAGTTATCTGATTCAGAGACAATTTATTGTAAAACAAGACAATAGGCAAGAGGAATGTGTAGGAAGGATAGTGGTAAGCAGTGGAATCCTGAACACACATTTTGTCTAATTTGTGGCTCGTTAGCTGGACGTGTCTGCATCTCAAATTTGATATTCACTCCACAACTCGAATCTAGTACCGTTCGCTTCAAACGATATCGCATAATCCACTTAGCTACTGAGTCCTGATAGCCACCTGCTTGTGCAATGGGGTGAAGTTATATTCACTTGTTGTGGTTTACTTGTATCTTCCCATTGTTATTTAGGACTGCAATAGATCAGTCTCTTGTTGGTAAATAGGATGAAACGCGAATCTTGGATTCCACTGCTAGTCACTGTCCATCTTTGCTTGTAAAGTTTGTGACTTCAGGCAATATCGAGGCAATCCGCACAGAATACATATGCTAACAAGGGACTGATCGATTGTAGTCCTAAATAACAATGGGAAGATATAAGTAAACAACACCAAGTGAATTTAAGAGGAATGTATGTTTTTTTTGTAAATAACAAAGTATCTACACAATATATATACGTAGCTTTCAATTGTCCATTTTTATATATCTCTGATTTCTATCATCTGAAATATATTCTCGTCTGGTCTACAAGTGTTCTGCCAACTCTGTGCTTACGATGCACTGGAAATCTCCACGTTTGTTGTAATTTCGACGTCACGTTCAGATACATACTAGTTACAAACATCTTTGTGTGTAGTGTCTACTATACTTTTTTCGACCTGTCTGTCAACGGTGAATTAGGGTAAAAAAATATTTTAAACTCTGACAGATCATTAGTATCCTCAGGATTACAAATACTTTTTCAGATTCAAGTTCATTGCTCTATATAGTATAGTATATTTAACTTATAACTTGATAGAATTATTCCTGTTTTAATGATGAATTTGTCATGATCCAGTGCTGTATGCAAGTTTATGCAATTTATCAAAAATAATACTAATTACTTACCAATGTTCAATCGAACTGGAGTCAGTTCCAGAAACTAGCATATGTACTAAAATGAAGTACAAAAATGACTTTAGATACCTTGGGAAAGAAGTACAGACCAGCAAAATGTTCATTGTAATAATTAATGATTGATAAACATGAGGTTACAGAGAAAGTAGAACACGTTTTGATATATCGATTATAATAATACAATCTTTCACTTAAAAACTTATGAATACTTTGACAAATGTTCATGTAAAATGAACAACATATGAAGAAAAGTGTTTTAACTTGTGGCTGAGTGAATACCCTAGTAATGTATAACGTGACGATGCCACCAATTAGAGAACAGCGAATTATCGATCGGACCAGTGACACATGAAACCCGTACGAGAAGTCCAGAGTACTTATCGGTCTTGATTTCTGCCCAGACCAGCCAGTTAAGTCCAGAAAAGCCTCTGCGGCATGAATCATTATACATCAAGGATACTGGGTTTATATACCAAACAAACTGACCACATTGTACCATAAAATAGAAAATAACATTTGTACAAGATTTAGCTAAATGTGGCTGTAAATAGGGGAGATATTAAATAATAGACAAGGCATGATTCAAGAATGGTAAATCGTATGACAATAGTTCATATGTCAAAATGAAGCTCATAATGAGGGGGACATGAATATGAATAGTTTGGTTATTTAGCAATCATGCGTTAAAAAATATATGCATAGTATTGGTTCATAAATAGATCCCAAAGTTACCATTCATTATCCTTATCGGGGCATAAAAAAAGGACATTCTGTTATGTTAGTCGGTCAGATAATATCAGAATTACTGACAGATAGAGAAGTAATAACATTTTAAGGTTATAATATGGTTGAAGTCACTTAATAAAGCTAATTGATCAAGAATAACTATATTACTGTATGAATATTCATTAAAATTTGACCAAACTGCTGAACAGAAATTGAAGGTCATATATTTAGACTTTTATGAATGCTATACCTGAAATAATCTTACTGACTGAAATTGAAATAATCCCTACATTGCTGTATTCAGTAAGATGAAATTACTCATACAAATTGAATGAGCTTCTTTAAATGTGTTAACATTCAGTAAAGAGTGAATCCGTTTTGCCTGTGTCTATTAGATCTGTTAAATACTTAATCGATCTGTGTTTCATACTAAAATCTCGAATTTGACATGTAGTGAAAACACAAAAACTGGTAATATGAGTTCGTTTGATTCTGGGAAAAAAATCAAACTATCAGAAGGGGTTTTATGGATATTATAGTAATTTTAACAGTTGAGATCATGAATCGTTTGGAGCTAGATCACCATTGAAAACCTGGAAACACCTGACGGCCGTTTCGTCTTATTGTGGGACTCCTTAGCTGTGCACATCCACGATCGCACCTCGCGGGATTCGAACACATGACACATCGGTTTCGCACGCGAGTGCTTAACCTCTAGACCACTGAGCCTATAAACACTGTACAGCTAGGTTTTCCATGGTGATCTAGCTTCAAATGATTCATGATCTCAACTGTTAAAATTATTATATTTGAGTACACTATTTTTTATATGGTTTATTTACAGTAAGACTAGCATTCAGATATGAATACTTTGAACTGAGTATTAGTCAAAAAAACTTATTATATAAACAAATATTTATCAAATCATACTGATTAACTTTCATACTGACCTAATTTTGTCGTTTTGGACCTGTCACATCAGAATCCTTAATTTGTCTTATTTTGTTTCGTCTGCAGTAAAACCCTGTGTCTATTGGCCGTGAATTAAGATTGCTTTGTTTTATATCAGGCTTTACCTAATCCTCTCTAGATCAGTTTTTTCCCATTGCACAAGCAAGTGGCTATCAAGATTCAGTAGCTAGGTGGATAACGAGATGGCATTTGAAGCGAAAGTTACTGGGTTCGAGTCCCAGAGTGAACATCAATTGTGAGATGTTGCTCACCATCTCAAAATTGTGAGATGTAGATACATCAATCTGACAAGTCTCAAATAGGACGAAATGATCATCCTGGGTTCCACTGCTAGCCACTATCCATCTTTGTTTATAATACTTGTGAATTAGGACAACCATACAATCCGTACAGGATGCACATATATATATCAATCAATTTAAGTCCTAAACATCAATGAGAAGATTCAAGTAAACAATACTAAATGAATTTCAATTTCTTCCTTGATCTAAAAGATATAGCTGGTTTCCAATTAATCACGTAATGTCATCTATGCATACAATTAACGTTCTTAATTTCTAATCTGTTAGACCAATTGTACATCATTAAATGATTATTTTTCATCACATATGGTTATAAAATTTGAAATTCATTATCAGCATTATTCAAAAAATATTTTCATGTATTTTCATTACCAATTTAGTGTATAAAAACCATTCTAAATACTGTAAGCAAAGATGGATAGTGACTAGCAGTGGAATCCAGGACACGCGTTTCGTCTTATTTGCAACTCGTCAGCTGGATCTACCTGCATCTCACAATTGATGTTCACTCTGGAACTCGAACCCAGTACCTTTCGCTTCAAACGCCATCGCGTTATCCACTCAGCTACTGAGTCCTGATAGCCACTTGCGTGTAAAATGGGGTGAAGTTTAAATTCACTTGATATTGTTTGTTTGAATCTTCCCATTGATGTTTAGGACTGCAACTGGTCAGTCTCTATACCAATTAGAGACTGATCAGTTGTAGTCCTAAACATCAATGGGAAGATTAAAAAAAACAATACCAAGTGAATTTTTCATTCTAAATACTGTTTGTATGCAATAATATGGTTATTATGATTTCCTAAATTCATATTCACCCATTTAGGTTTCTTATCAAATTTTATACTGTTTGTTACGTCATAATTTTTTGCTTGTTTATTCTATTCCTGAATACTGAATATACTGACTGATAATGAAGTTATTTAATCCAACAATTAAAATGATCCAGTTTATAGACGATGGAAAAAAATAAGAAAAATTTTACAGATCGATGTTAAATTGAAAACCATTACCAACATTTTTATAACCCTGTTGAAAACGTTAGTTGCCATCTACACTAAACAACTCAATGGATAACTAGTTATTCGTTTGAGATAATAAACTCTGATCTCTAGTGTCAATGTAAAGATAAACACTGAAAAGCAAGTACAAAAAATGACTACTACTAAATAGGACAAAGTCTACATCTTGAACTCTACTGATAGCTATAATTAAAATATACCAATCTAAGCTAATTTACACTTCATAACGGTTTGAAATGTAATTTCTGGAGCAGAGAAATCACCATAAAATCAGTTAACGAGCAACAAACACTGAATCAGTAAAAACTACGAAGCACTGAACAGATGAACTTTGTCTTAAGACTAATAAACAGCATAGATCTGTAAGTAAAAATATAATTAAAACAAATCATTTCAAAACTCTTGATGGATAAAATACTGTTGAACCAGTAATTTAGGACTCAATAATCTAGATTTTTAAATCAGATCTTCTTGTAGAAAAACGTTGATTATAGTCAGTACATCAGTCCCAATCTGGTTAACTTCATAGATCAAATGTTCTCATCTGAAGTTCAGCAAGTCTATCTCGAAGCGGGTTATCAGTGAAAATGGGACTATTATTCATTAAAAAAAGTTTCTAGCTTAGCTCATTTTATAACGATTTTTATCATGAGCAATTATTAATACCAAATCTGTTGAAAAATCAAGGTCCATAAACAGCTATTTGATATCAGTATACGATTCTATGTACGTCCCTAAGATGTTATCAGAAACAGAAAACAGATCATTTAAATCTCGTAATAATTACTTGACTTTCTGATCAGTGAGTAAATATTCAGTAGTTTTAATTTACAACCTCAGTCCATTCAGAATATTATACAACTATACTTGATACATGTCTCGCTTCAGTGGCTAAAATGTCTCTTTAAAACTGCAGGAACTCATTCCAAACGAAGCAAAATTAAGCATATGGATATAAAGATACTTTGTGGAAAATTTTGTGATAACTAAATCGAATATCAGTATGAGGTTGTAAAGATTGTCAAGCCTTTGGTTGAGGTCGTGAGTCTATCAATGCTAGATCACCGCTGAAAACCAATTCGTCCCAGTATGGGGATTCTCAGTGGCGTGCATCCACGATCCAGCATGTGGGATTCGAACACAAGGCCTTCGGTCTCGCGCGTGAACGATTTACATCTGAACCACTGAGCCAGAACACTGATAACTACCATGTGCTTACTAGTGACTAGCTTAGAGAAGTATTCTTGAAGCTCTAGCGAGAAGCCATGATCGATGGAGCAAATCGGCGTCGGATTTGAGGCAATTACACAACGAAGACAATGGATTTTGGTCGCAAAATGTTGTTGATTGGTTGAAACTAGACATTAACACTATTGTATGGTGGCTCAGTAGTCTAGATCTTGAGTGTCCCGGGTTCGAGTCCCGCGTGCGCAGTCGTAAACGCCCATTGCCAAAGAGTCCCATACTGGTACGAATCGACCATCCAGAGCTTCCAGGTTCTCATTAGTGGTCTAACATTGATCAATTCATGATTTAACTCGGATATATATGCATGTTTAAGCCTGTTTTGAACAGAAGAGGTAAGCACTGATATTGGCTTTATCAAATTCTGCTTTTCATTCATAGTATCAAATACAAATACATATTTAAGAAACAAGTAAAGACATGAATCTGTAATCGACACCTATAGTAGCAATGTATGTAACATCAATTATTTCTTTTAGTCTGTTATTACAATTAACTCTAACTAGTAATTGACATAGTCTTGATTAAATTTTGTTATTTATCAACTACCTTTTTTCAAATTTTTTCCTAAAATTTTATCCCCTTTGATTTCAAATGATGGTCTAATGGTAAAAAGAGGATGGAGGTGAAGTTTCTTTTGTCTTAATTTATCTACCATTTTCATATCATTTCATTTGATTTTGACAGTTTTAGACATAATCTACTTTTCTTTTGTGCTGTGTAACCCACCATCTAATTTTTTTTTGAGTGAAGAGCTTTATTGTTTGTGTTTTAATTATCTGGTATAATATAGACATGCTGAAAAGACACTTGTGTTGTTGTCTAATATTGTATTTTTTAGATAACAAATGAAGAAATCTTTTGATAGATGATAATTAACCATTATTTTCTGGTTAGCGTTTCTTTAGCGAGTTGATTTTCTACGGGATGGGGTTGCTAACCCCATGCCCAACACTCCTCCTTTACCCGGGCTTGGGACCGGCAGTAGCCCCCGTAGGAGCTACAGGTGGAGTTAATTAAACATTATAGTGTATGTGAATAATGCTAACTTAGATAGAAACTACTCTTCTGTTATAGTCAAACAATAGATCTTTTTTGGATAATTCTTTGAATGTGACAGCTTTTGAAACTATTTAACTAGCCGAATCAAATTAATGTAAGTTGGGTTCGAATATGAAATCACAATTAATGAATATTTTCACTTGGTGTTGATACATGTATCTTCCCATTGTTGTTTAGGAACTCACTTGATCAGTCCTTGTTGGCATATGTGCATCTTGTGCAGACTGCCTTGATATTGCCTGAAGTCACAAGCTTTTATAAGCAAAGATGGATAGTTGCTAGCGGTGACTACGTAGCTGTCATTTGAAGCCTTCTCGTGGCGAATTTGTTGTTTAAGAAATTTAGAGGACGAAAAGCGAATGTCCGGCTTTATAACCGGGTTGGTGGATACGGAAAGCTCACCCAAGGGAGTTGGAAAACCCTGATTCCAAACCAATGGTGCACATGAGATCTGAGGGAAAAAATGGCGTATGAATCAATCGTTGGTCACCGGCTACCATGGGACTGAATCTCCTCAGGATGCTCCACTGCCTTGTGGATCAGACCTTTAGGTCGAGGGCTCCGGGTGTGGCCCCGTAAGAAAACCACCAGCTTTGGTTTGGGGACCTAGGCACTATCCCAGCCCTCACACAAATCAAATGAAATTTGTGTGGCGTATACATATCTGGGCCCCCATTGTACTCATATTTATGTGTTTAAATAAGTAAATAAATAAATAAATTGAAGCGAACGAAACTGGGCTCTAGTTCTGGAGTGAACATCAACTCTGAGATGCAGGCACATCCAGCTGACAAGTCCTGAATAGGACGAGAACCGCGTCCTAGATTCCACTGCTATCCACTATCCATCTTTGCTTATAATGAATATTTTGTTTTTTTTTAGTCAATCAGTAATCGAATTTTATGACGCAAAAATAAACTGAGAACATATTTACAGTCCACAACTTTGATCTATATTAGTACCAAAAACTGTGTAATTATGATAGCTGAAGCGTGAAATCATTGAGATTCATTTGTTTGCTTAATTAAACACCTTTATAAACCGATATCTGTATCTTTTTTTCCGGAAACATTTCTGTTCTAAACCATAATTTAGAATTTTTAAGGTAAATTCAAAACTCCGAATAGTAATTGTGAGTCTATAAACAAGTTTAGTCATTGAACATCGTTGACTGTTAGTAAAACATAATTGATTTGCAGCTTTTTCTTACTCCATAATTTGGTTTAATCGGTACCTCTTACATTTAAATTGCTATTGGTTTTGTTAAAATTTCCCAACCAGTGTTTCCTATCTTGTTGATTTAACTTCGCTGTGTTGACATGAGTCCTGAGAACGTGCACTATTGCATACTTGTTCTAGATCCCACATTGTTAATGATTGATTCGGTACAAAACACTATTGAATACTGTAACAATCCTAGAATCCAGATCCACATCTCTTATGGTATTTATTCAAGCAAGAAATCATCTGTTCTCAAGTGAACAACCTGAAGAATAGTGGCCCATCTAGTCGACAAGGTCTATTAACCAGGAATTTTTGGATTTGAAAATCTATCAAATATGGAACAATATCTGTACATTAATTCAGAACGACTGCCAATTCGCTTTGTTTTCTAATCATACTACACTACTTTTAATCGGGTTGGAAACTAAAAAGAGTTACAAATCATGTGAATATACATTAAAAGCGTCATTTATAATGACGCTTATTATAACTTTCCAAGAGCTGAGAACATGGATAATTCTTAAGGAGCTTAAACTATATTCAGCTCTCTATGAACATTATCACTGAGAATATATCTCTATAAGAGCATATTAAGAAAATGGTATCTGTTACAAGAATAGATTTTATCAGTATCGTTTGTAAATAGACAAATAGAATCAACATAGAATAACTTAATAAAAGCATACAATTCATAGATTACTATCATTTATAGTGTGCATTTTATTCACGGTAAGTTTTGCTTCAATGAATCCACCTTATTATGGTTACTTTTGAAAGAAAACAGAAGATGACAAATTTGTCAAAACTTATTCTTTCTTTACATTGAAACAAGGATAGATAATGTTGATGATGATGATAATGATAATGTAAAAGAGATAATTAAAGAAACTAAACAATAACATAGTAACATAGCATTGTATCTTTATCAATATTCATAAGTGATTATTCATGCATAAACTGAATCGAAATTAATTTCCAATTGAATATTCAAATTTATTGAATGATTCTTTTTTTCACTCTTAACAATATTGAAAACATTGAATAAGTTTGATAAGCAAAAATGGATAGTGACTAGCAGTGGAATCCAGGACTCGCGTTTCGTCTTATTTGCAACTCGTCAGCTGGATCTACCTGCATCTCAGAGTTGATGTTCACTCTGGAACTCGAACCCAGTACCTTTCGCTTCAAACGCCATCGTGTTATCCACGCGCGTCCTGGATTCCACTGCTAGCCACTATCCATCTTTTCTTACCATGCTTGTGAATTTAGACTATATTGAGGCAATACGCACAGTATGCACATATGCCAATTAGAGACTGACCAGTTGCAGTCCTAAAAGCATCAATGGGAAGATTCAAACAAACAATACTAATTGAATTGAATAAGTTTGTTTTAATCTGAGTTAGATGAAGTATACTAAAAATAGGTAGAGAAAATTGGCTTGATTTTTGTTGTCACTTTATTGAATCTACAAACGGTCGACGAGTAAGAGTGTGGTGTTAATAGGTGTAATGTTCTTAAGTAGACTAGTTACGTACAATTGATCTATCACTGGGCGGTGATCAGTGTCATGTATTTCAGGTCCTTATTAGTGCAGATCGAATCCTATAGACCAAGTTGCAATGTGGCTACCAGTCTAGGTGACTCAAATTTTTGTAGACTTTGTTGAGATAAGATGGTGGTTTGAGGTAGTTAATAGGATACCCTGGACCTAGGTTTCGCACTACTTGGCACTCGTCAGCTAGTTGTTCCTGTAATCTTGAGGGAACTGATGTTCCCTGACGGATTCGATTCGGTGTCACCCAGCCTCACAGTCAGACACATTACCACTGAGCTATCCGGGAAGCGACTGACCTCCTATAGGACTGAGATATATTTACAATTGATTAATCACTGGGTAATGATCAATGTTATGTATGTCAGGTCCTTTTAAGTGCAGATCAATTCTTATCGACCATTTACTTTCAAATCCAACGAAACAAGGAGAAAATCTGATATTATATACGATTTGATATTGAAAGAAATTGGATAGAATAAGTATAATAACTATGCCAATGACTGACAGACAGACAGTGAACAGTAGCAACCTGAGGATGTAAAATTATAGTAATTTAGTGTTATTTGTGTTAGGTTATTGGTTTAAATAAATAATATTTTTTTGTCAGTTTGATAGCTATGACAGGTTTTTCAGTCATAGCACTTACACCTAGTTAAAGGAATCATGAATATTTTCCTAGATAGCTTCTGAAATGAATAGAATCTTTTTAAGTCCTTCACTGTGTATAGGAATAACCTTATTATCATAAAGGAGGGGTACCATACTTTCACGAAACGGCCGTCCAGTGTTTCTAAGTTTTCGATGGCAGTTAACTTAAATCGAATTATCAATTCATCTGTTAAATATAATTTTATCATTATAGTAGTGAGTTGATAGTAAGCCTGAACACATTTTTCAAACAAGATTCAATTAAAAATGAAGTATTAAGATAGTAATTTTTTGCTTTTTTCTATTGTGAACAATCTCTGATTATTTAAAAGCTTGAAGATATTTCTTATTTATAAGCTTTGTTTGACATTCTATGTATGAATGAATAGGCTTTTAAGTAAAGTCCTACAAAAGTTTAACATTTGAGTAGCTTGTTTGAAACCTGTTTCACGTTGATTTAAGTAAATTAGTTGTGTCACAACAATGGAAAAGATGGGCGGCCCGTTTGAGATTGAGTTGGAATGATTTGAGGTTGAGATTGAATGAACTGTGTACCTGGAACAACTGAAACAGAAGCCATTACATTCGGAGCAATTGGTTGACTTTGAAAAACTTGTTGTGTCACACACTGACTCTAAATTACGCTCCATGACTTCCATTTCTTAAACAAGATTATATTTATTGAGTTATGTAAAATATAATTAAACTCTAGTTAATATGTTATGTAATAATGTTTTGATTGAAGGATTTTAAATCCATAATCCTCTGGTTCAAAAAACAATCATTTTGTAGTGAACAAGAACACGAGTGGGTACGATCGAACGTATTTGAGCACAAAATTACAGAATATCTCACTAAAATCTGACAACCATACAATAAACAGTTAATTTGCAAACTATTAAACAATTGTCTCAATCTAGACCGTTCCTTCAGCAAATAGCAGTCCATTGTCTCTATTATTGTTCATGAATTTTCATGCAAATTCTGTCCCATTCCGTTCTCTCATCATCGATCTACTACTGAAATATATTCAACGCCCGACCATCATTATATACTACTTATGTGGATATAAGTAACACGCCCCATAATTCTACTTTATTGTAAAAAATCTAATTGTTAGACACTTGGTGTTGTTTATTTGTATGTTCTCATTTTTATTTATGACTGAATTAGATTAGTCCCTTGTTTATATATGTGCATCCTATGCGGACTGCCTCGTTAATGACTGACGTGCTCATTACTTTGATATTTCCTGAAAATTCACTAGATTTTTCTTTTTTTGAAATTGCATCCATTCGATTATTTTTCTAGCATGAAATTTGATATTTACTCAAAATTATGCTGTATTATCTAAACACTTAAAAAATCTGAAAAAAAGAAACCGAAATTGAAAAATTAAAACCTTGAACAAACAAAAAACAACAAAATAAAAAAAAACAAAATAAACAATGACAAAAAATTATTAGAAGTGAAGTTTTGTGAAGATTTTGATAATTTTATAGTTGAAATCATGAGTCATTCAAAGCTAGACTACCATGAAAAACCTGAAAGCATTGGACGGCCATTTCGTCCTATTATGGGACTCCTCAACAGTGCAAATCCACGGTCCCGCATCGCAAGATTTGAACTTAGGACCCATCAGTCTCTAGCGCAAACACTTAACCTCTAGACCCCTGAGACGGTATCGAACGGTGTTAATATTTAACTTCAACCAATTCACGAAACTGAGCAACCATCAACCATTGTCTTCAGTGAGTTACTTACTTACAACAGATCCAATTGAACTCCATTTGTCACTACTTCTCATTAGAACTCAAGGAAATACCTCTGGGAACCAGTCACTAGTGAGCATATGATTATTATTAGAAGAGGGTTTTGTGGAGATTTCTTCCATATTATTATTATTATTATTATCCTATATTTAGGTTTAATTATATATATTTATATTATTTTATTATTGCATATATTCGTATTGTTGTATATATATATGAGTTTGAGTATCTGGTGTTTTTTTTTTCCCATTTTGTATTTCTTGATCAGAAAGAATGAATAAAAAGATTGAAACTTGATTTAATAAAACATCAACTAATCAATAAATTAAATGTAACTAAACTATTAAGAAATAACAAAATTTATTGATTTTTTGGTTGTTTGTTTTGTTTTGTGAATAATTTTTTTTTTGGTTTTTGTCTCTAATTTTTTTTTTTGTAACAATTCTTACACAATTGTCTCATAATAGAACGAAACGTCCGTCCAGTGCTTTCAGGTTTTTTTTGATGGTCTAGCTTTAATTGACTCATAATTTCAATTATGAAAATATTGTTATCTTCACAAAACCCCTTATGATATGATATTGTTTGTAAGTGTACTCAACTGGTTTAAAGATAAGATTGATTGTATATTTAACTAATAAGATTGTTTGTTATAAACTATAGTTAGATTCATTGTGAATGTTTAAATTTTTTTCTATTTGTATCGAGCTATTGAATAGAGTTTTTAGATTAAATAAAATCACAGTTTCTCTTATCTTTTATACGTTTGTTTGCCTAATATTGTTTGTTTAGTGATCAGTGATGTTATCTATCTGATTAAAGAGAAGTATGTATTATGGTATTCAAATATGTGATCTAATGGTTGAAAGATATGGGCTTTAGAGATAAGTTCTTTGTTTAATCATATCTAAATAAAATATAAGTCATCTCGATAAATAAAATTATCAATCCTGCAACCGAGAACTGAACACAAGACCCACGGTCTTTCTCCTGATGGCATAACTTATAGACCACTGAGCCAGCAACTAACGATATTAACAGCAGTGTTAGAATTCGTAATTATTACACTTCTTTTGAACACTGGACATTAGGTAGATATCTTGAAATCCTTGTAGGTGGTTATTAAAATGCTAGGTTCCAGTTTTCTGAGGTTTACTGAAGTAAGTGCTAACAGGCATCAGGTGGTTGTTAATTTTTCTTTGCCATAGTCACAAACGTTTTCTTCATTATATTATCAATTTTTTCAACTCCTTTATTAACTTACATCACTACATCTTTTTATTTTGACTGTCTTCTAGACTGTCAGCTTTATTTAGATGAACTAAGCTTTACTCATTTTATCCTTACTTGTTTGATCATTACGTAACCACTTGTTCCTAGCCTTTCAGACTTTTGTTTATACCAAAGTTACAGAATGTTTGAAATTTATTCACACCCTTGCTACGTTATACAAATGTGCGATTATTACAATTTTCAACTAAGTTGTTTGAACCGATTTTCTAATAAGCATTTTTGAATGTTACAAGTTACAAGGAACTGAGAAGTATCAAATCAATCTTATCTCGCACTAAATAAAGATCAAATAGGCACACCTGATGATTTCTCCTTACTTACTTACGCCTGTTATCCGCAATGGAGAGTTTGTCGCCCACCAACATTCTCCACACACTCACTCTGTCATCCGCCTTCCTTTCTAGTTCTATCCAACCATTGTTCGTTCTTCTCATGTCTGTCTCCATTTCTCGGCGTAATATATTCTTTGGTCTTCCTCTTCTCCTTTGGCATTCAGGACTCCATGTAAGAGCTTGCCTTGTGACACAGTTGAGATCTTTCCTCAATGTGCGTCCTACTCACTTCCAGCACTTCTTCCTCATTTCTTCCTCCACTAGATGGAATCTGGTTTGTTCTCTCTCATAGTAGCTTGTTGCGGATAGTGTCCGACCAGCGGATCCGAAGTATCTTGTGTAGACAACTGTTAATAAACACCTGTATCTTCTGGATGATGGCTTTCGTAGTTCTCCACGTCTCCGCACCATACGGTAGAACTATCTTGATATTTGTATTGAAAATTCTGATTTTGGTGTTGGTTTAAAATTGTTTTGAGTTCCAGATGTTCATCAGTTGTCAATATGCTACTCTTATTTTGCTGATCAGCGCCCTCACATCTGCATCAGATCCATCTGATGATTTCTTCAATCACCTAATATTATGAGTATGGCAATTTATGAAGATTGTAGTATTTTAACACTTGAACTCATGTGTCAACCTAAACTAGACCATCATCAAAAACGTGGAACCATTGGACAGTCGTTTCGTCCTAGTATATGACATTTAGTATCGATTTTATCAATGTTTATGGATAATTTTCATCGAATTATCGATGTTTACCAATCAAAAAAAAACAACAACAACCAAACAACCAACATTACCCTAATCGATATTTTCCAGCACTTTTAATTTGCATAATAATTTAATTTACAAAAAGAAAAATTACTGAATTTTTTAATCGAGTTTTCTCTTTTGAAAAATCTAAAAAAAAATTACATAATGAAGTAAATGTGAAAAAACTTGAGAAAAAAAGAAAAAAAAACAATAAGGATGTATATTGAATCAACTTTAGTTGAAATTAATTTATGATTAGATCATCATTTAAGTTTTATGGAGATTGTTATGTAGTACTGAAATCAGTAACTGATATAAATTAAAGAAAACAATAATGGAAAACTAGAAAACAATGGATAGCTATTTCTTTCTAGGTATTACTTACTTACGCTTGTTAACCCTCGTGAAGGAGCATAGGCCGCTAATCAGCATTCTCCATTCAACTGTGTCCAGAGTAATCTCTTTTTAAGTATAGCACACAGATAATTCAGCTGACTAAAGACAAAATATACTGGGTGTGAAACAATTATCCATCAACGACACTAAAGATTATTAAGTAATATCATAGTTGAAATAATGAGTCAATTGAAGCTAGACCGCCATGGAAAACCTTGAAGCACTAGAGAGTCGTTTTGTTTTACTGTGGGACTCGTCATTCACTTGCGCATCCACGATCCCGCTTCGCGAGATTCAAACCCAGGGCCTACTAGTCTCGCTCCAGTGCACTTAATCGAGTATAAGTTAAACGTGTACAATATTAGACACATGCTTTGTGGTTTAAAGGCTAAGCGCTCATAGTAAGGGTTGAAAATCTTATGTTTAATCATTGGTGAGGTAGCAAATGTTCACTTCTAAGAAATTTTTTTACGGGGATAGAAAAGTTTCCTAATATCTCACAGTTCTCAGTGGTTGTCTAACATAGGTCTGTTCATGATTTCAACTAAATATTAATCCTACAATACATGAAAATCCATTCATATAATTCATTAGTTGAGCGATATATCTCCCTCTTCATACACCTTTTTTTCCTAATGTTGATGTTTCTGTGTTTATAACGCTTTATTTTCTCCATTATTCTAAACTGTCACATTTTAAAGACAATTATATAGATGAATAAATTGATAGTTAAATAATTTTATTGAGAAACAATCAAGAAAATGATGGCTCTAAGAATTTTCTTTGTATATTGATTAGCGATTTCCAATCATTTCTTTGGACAAGTAGTCAACTAAAAAGCCTATGAAGACCAGTGGTCTTTCGATGACTTTTCTTTCAAAGTTTCTTTAAAAAATTCAGTGTAGGATGTATAGGGTTTCGCAGATGACATGACAATTATCGGCGAAACTGAGGTGGACGTTTTATAATGTAACTTAAAAGTCTCAACCTTAAATAAAGCAACCATCTACGAGTGTAATCTGTTTTTTTTTGTAATGAAAAGTACCTTTAAACTGTACAAATCTCATGCCAAATAGCTTTGGTTATTCACTAACCAATAAATTTTTCCTTCATTATAAGTAAAAAAAGTTAGAAGTGAGGTCAGATTAATTTCGTTTCTTTTATTAATTTAATTATTAGTGTCAATAGTTTCAAAAAGAAATTTAGTGTTTATGAATATAAGACTTGGGTAAAAATAATTTGTTAGTTGAGTTCATGAGTCAATTAGAGCTAGACCACAAAGAAAAATCTCGAAGCACTTGACGGCCGTTTCGTTCTATTGTGGGACTCCTCAGTAGTGTACATCCACGATCCCGAACCGCGAGATTCGAACCTAGGACCTATCGGTCTCGCGCACGAAAGCTTAACCTTTAGATCACTGAGCTGGAATTCAACGGTGTTAATGTCTAATTTCAACCAATCCTTCCAGTGCCTCTAGGTTTTTCATGGTGATTCAGCTTTATTTGACTCATGAACTGAACTATTAAATTACTATCATATCCACAAAACCCTTTTCTGATAGTAAAAAGTACTCTACAAAAATTACACATCAAGCAAAGAAATTTTTCAAGTGGATTAATTAGTTCAATGTTCAGATGTTAGGAATGAAAAAAAATTTGCCATAAACCCATAAACTAGGTCACTTGAAGCAAACATTTTAAAATCTTTCAAAGTTTAAGTTCATCTTATATACACTAAAGTAAGGAAAGACAATACATTTTAAAGATAAATGTCACTAGAATAAAACTGTCATATGAATATAAGTATAAAACCTAGATCATATATAACTAGAATACAAATAATACATAAGTAATTTATGCTATCGATGTCAAATACACAGACAGGGGATCAGATACCATGTAAATAGAAACGATAAAAAGTAAATCTGCCTGTAAGGATGTCTCGTTGGCAAACTCTAGGAAGCCTCAAGAAGCTCAGAAAGAGCCAAAAACCTTCCGTCCAATCATCACTAACGGAACATTCTAGAATGTCAACATAGAACTTCCCTGTTGGATGAATAAGAATGACCCATTATGTGCCTATTGGTTATCTGAAATGATGATTTACTTTCAGCCAAAAAACTATAAATGCGTGAGATTTTCGTACTATATCTGACATTGTTCGGGGGAATAAAATTCCTACTTACTAGTCTTCTGCCTTCTCTCTTGCGACGTTGCAGGTTCGATCGTTCAAGTAGTCTAGTAGTACGTGGCACAGCAAGAATCAAAGCTCTAGATATAACACTGCCAAAAAAAATGAAACGAAAATACTTTAGGGAATAGAATTAATAATTATAAACTGACTGATCTTAGAATATTGTCCGAAAGTCATATTTGCCTAATACTTTTAGTGTAGCTAGATTTCTCTCTATCAAGGTGCAATACTATTATCACTCACATTCTAGAGAAGCATAATCTTCGTTAGTATTCAGAGATTATTCAGAGTGAATATCTCAACCTTACAAGTAGTTATTCAAAAAATATGTGGATTAGTGGTAGCATCTTTGACTGCTTCACTGAATGAAGTAGATATTAAACATACATGGATATTCAGTTTCATGATTACTTCGTATATGTTTAATTGATGAATCAAATAGAATCGCCTACTATTTTGCGCTAATCTCTTAGCATCATAGATTGATGTGGACTTGACAAAATCGATTTTATGAAGTTCCAGTTTCAAGTCATACCATTATTAAGAGTCAAACCTCATTAAAAACTATAAAAGTGAACATGGTAAGCAAAGATGGATAGTGGCTAGCAGTGGAATTCAGGACACACTTTTCGTCCTATTTGGGACTCGTCAGCTGGATGCACCTGCATCTCAGAGTTGATGTTCACTCTCGAACTTGAAGTCAGTACCCAGTGAACATTTTTCAAATTTTAACACAAACTAATTAGCTATTATTTGTGTTGCCAATCTAGAAACACTGAATTAAGCTATAGAATGTGATGTTATGGATATATTTAAAACGTTTACCTATATAATGGCTTATCCAAGTATTTAACTGAAATGTAAATTTCCCCTTAAGTGCTTCATATATTTTGCCCTCCAATATGTAGTTTACTTTCATTTCTTAGCTTTTCCACCTCGTAATGATTGTTTATGAACTAACTGAAATGAGTACCTGAAGTATGTATGTATATGTATATGTATATGTAAGAGATCTAATTTATCAAAGTTATTCGATAGAATCTAACTTATTATTGAACTACTTCACAATTGAATGGATCTTCTTATTCTTTGTTCTTTACCATACATAATAATAATAATTCATAGTTGTTAGTTATTGAAGTGGTTGTTACTTTCTGCTTCAATAATCAACTTAGCCTTTATAACTAATCACTACCAATGTTATATACATTAAACCCTTTTTTTTCATTTATATTATCTATGTTAATATTTCTATGTATTAAGTATTAGATTGAAAAAAAGGTAACTAATTAAATTTACGTTTGAGTGCTTTTTTGGTTGTTGTTGTTGTTGTTAAGGTCAAGTCAATTGACTTGAGTGAAGAAAAAAATAATAATAAATTGACAGAATTCTTATTAAACTATGTTTATAGTTGAGCAAAGGAAAGAAAACAAAAACTGGTGTTATGGTATACTGAAAGTATCATAATAAGAAAGAAAAGTCACCGAGAGTCATTCGAAAGATCTGTTTTGGACGAATGAATGCAAACAAAACGATAATGTTTGTGATACACAAAAAAAGTTGGAATTGTACCATTTATGATCTAATTTCGGACATTAAGTTATACTGTCCAATAAGGATACAGTTTAATACAGTTTAATTAAGATGGTCTGATGAAAAGTTTGAGTGGCCTTGTACTAGATTTGTTTGGTTTCATTTACTATAAAGGCTAAATAAAAGTATTCAAGTGCTATTAAAAACACCTTACACATTATTGTCATATTAGGGGTTGAAAAACTCAAAGAAAAATACTAATCTTTGATAAAAGGAGAAAGATAATTGTCAGAAGGGGTTTTTGTGGACCTCGCGGGGCGAGGTCGTGGATGCGCACTACTGAGGAGTCACACAATAGGACGAAATGGCTGTCCAGTGCTTCCAGGTTTTCCATGGTGGTCTAGCTTCAATTGACTCACGCTTTCAACTATGAAAGATAATTGTGTTAACATTTAAGCACTACATTTATGATGAATATAATATTTGATAATAATATTTGAATACAGCTGACAGAAACTGCAGTGAACAAGAACACGGGTGGGAATGATCGAATGTATTTGACATGAAAATTACAGACTATCATAGTAACATCTGACAACCATACAGTAAACAGTTTATTTGCAAAATAACAATCAATTGTCTCAATATTAACTCTTTCTTCTGCACATATCAGTCCATTTTCTCTGATTTAATTGTTCATGAATTTTCATGCCAATTGCGTTTCGTTTTGGTTCTTCTATTATCAAACTTCTAGTGAAATACATTGTATGCCTGACCATTATTATATACTACTTATGTGAATATAAGTAACCCACACTATAATACTGGTTATTGGATTCATCTACAAAATTTCTTGAATAATTACAATTGGAATGTATATTGATGAGATACTTATTGTAATATCTTACAAGTGATTTTGGGAGTTCTCTACTGTAACAAAATCTTCAGTAATAAATAAGACTGTTATTATTACTATGTTGTTATTATAAAATTGCATCATTTAGAAGGGAATGACAATATGTGTGAAAGTTATTTAGATCTGATCATACGCTTTTTGTGCAAACATTCAACATTTTTCTTCAGCTACTATGTATTCATGTCAAAAGCAAATATATGTACTGAAAGATGAACTGGTTTAATCTATTTAGGGGAGGTAAACAGTGACCTAGGCAAGATTAACAATTTATTTACTCATTTTGTGTAAACCATAATTCCATGTGACTTACTAAACAACTTTTTTGAAATAACATATTTTACTTTGTTAAAAGATAATTAAGTAAAACGTTTTGCCTAGGTATTCCATGTAACAGAATTTATTGTTATCCTATCCTGCTGACATTTTATGAGCTGTTTAGCACAGGATAGTATCCATCACAATGAATGACCCGAGTAGTACCTGGAGCAATATAGTATATTAGATATGGGTTATATATAATTATTAGTATTGGCCCGAGATTGCTTTTATTCACAAGCATTATAAGCAAAGATGGATAGTGGCTAGTAGTAGAATCCAGGACTCACGTTTCGTCCTATTCGGGACTCGTCGGCTGGACTAAACACTGACTCACAAGAGTTATTGTTTACTCCATGACTCGAACCTAGAGCCTTCCTCTTCAACGTAATCGCGTTATCCACTTAGATACTGTGTCCTGTTAGTCACTCGCTCGTGCAGTGGGGTGAAGTCCTTAGTATCAATGTTAAGATTCAAGTAAACAATCCCAAGTGAATTTAAAATTCATCTCATTGCATAAGCAAGTGGCTGTCGGGACTCAGTAGCTAAGCAGATAACGTGATAGCGTTTGAAGCGAAAGGTACCGTGTTCGAGCCATGGATTGAACACTAACTCCTGTGAATTAGTGTTCACTGCAGCTGACGAGTCCCGAATAAGACGAAACGCGCGTCCTAGATTCTACAGCTAGCCACTATCCATCTTCGGTTTCAAATAATTTTCTGCAATTTTCTTATGGTTAAATTTAATGAACAGTAATTGAATACATTTCTTGTGTAACAATAAACACAACCAAATCAGTTTGTATCCTTTTTGTTTAAGAAAAAAAAACATAAAACAGTAGGAAGTTATATTTCAATGACAGATTTCAAGAAACATTACAGCATTGTATCAAATATTATACGTAGCTAATAGTGTTTCTTCAAATGTCTTACAAACATTGCTGTTCTATACACACTGTTTTGATGACTAAGGCATAAGGTGAATTGTAAAAACATTTCATTTTTGATAGATGGAAATAATTGGTAAATTAGTTAAATTTGGAAACAAAGCCTGATGATGGAAGTAAACGTGATAAAATGAAATTTTTAATTATCTACTAATTACCCCTAATTCACTAGGCACGTGACAGTTGTGTATTTTCTAAAGTTTAATTCAAAAGACATATTTCTTGATGTTGTAACGAATAGCTATATTCAGAAGGGGTTTTGTGGAGATTTCAGTATTTTCATAGTTGAAATCATGAGTCAATTGAAGCCAGACCACCAAGGAAAACCTGGAAGCACTGGATAGCTGTTTCGTCCTATTTCGGGACTCCTCGGCAGTGCGCATCCACGATCCAGCCCCGCGATATTCGAACCCAGGACCTACCAGTCTAGCTCCAGAGCACTTCACCGATAGACCACTGAGCCGACCTTCATCCAACGGTGTTAATGTCTAATATCAACCAATCCACGAAGTTTGCGCAGTGAGTTGTTATCTCACAACAGAAGTGTTTGAACTCCACTGGTCACTGCTTCCCACTAGAACCCCAGGATATGTATCTTGAAGTCAGTCACTAGTGAGCATATGATTATAATCAGAAGGGGCTTTGTGGAGATTTCAATATTTTCATAGTTGAAATCATGAGTCAATTGAAGCTAGACCACCATGGAAAACCATCCAGTGTTTCCAGGTTTTCCATGATGGTATAAATTGTAATACTGCCTGGGCAGAGAATACAGTTGAACAAAAATTATATAGTTCTATCTACAGGATGAGTCTGTTGACCGAATATCATCAGTAACAACCAATTGTTAGAGAGAAAAGAAACCAACTTCCAGTTTAAGAGGAAATAAGGAAAAGACGATGGAAGTGTGTGGGACATACATTGTGGTAATCATCAAACTGCTTCACAAAGCACGTGTTAACTTGGAATCCTGAAGGGAAGCATAAAAGAGGAAGATCAAATAACACACTAAGTCGTGGATCGGAATCAGAAATGAAAAGAATCAAAAGCAACTGGAAACAAATGGAAAGCGTTGTCCAGAAAAGAGTTAGATGGAGAATAGTGATAGGTGGCCTATGGTCCTCGAGGAGGGGTGACATGCGTTAGTAAGAAAGTAATTTAGTGGACATTGTAAACAAATGTATGTTCATAATCATATAATTCTCAGATGTGATCTGGTAATTACTATTTCATACTGCATATTGGCGTCAACTGACAAAAAATGTTAATCTACTGACGTGATTAATTTCTAAGAGCAGAGTTTTAACATTTGTAATCGGAAGTTATTTTTTCCTCTTATAATATGCAGAAATTCTATTTATGACTGTTGCATTCAAGTAAAATACATAACTAGCTGCTTGAATAGAAAACGAATCTGTTGTTTAAGTAAACTGTGGACTAAATGAGTCTTTAAAATTCATTCTTGAAAACCAAAATCTAGAGACTGTTTAGTTGAGAAGGTTTGAAGTAAGCTATGATATACGCATGATGACCGTAGTTAATTTTGAAAAGATACGGAAATAACAGATTGAGTTCAATATCAAACTATGTTGTGACATGAGATTATGAATCAAACAATTTTAGGCCACCATGGAAAACCTGGAAGCTTATATGTCCGCTCCTTCGTGGCATGGAACTCCTCAGCAGTACGTATCGATGATCACGCATGCGGGATTCGTGTCGGATAGAGACAGGTATCACACAATGGGAAACGATCGAGTAATTTCGTGTGTTGGTTGAAGTTAGAGATTAGCACCATTAGATCCCGGCTCAGTGGTTTAGAGGTTGAGAGTTCGTATATGCGACAGGATGTCCTGGGTTCGAAACTCGCTTGCGCGATCGTGGATGCGCACAGCTGAGGAGATCTATAGTTGGACAAAATGGCAGTCCATTGCTTCTAGGTTTTCAATGGTGGTTTAAATTCAATCGATTCATGATCTCAACCAAAAAATTGACAATCTCCTATACTCCACATTGATATGTTGTAGCATTTTAACTCTAAGATCTCAAACTTTTTTCACTCTTGATTGCCTTTACTTATTTGATTAATTATTATCTCTAACTGAACATAAATGAACTACAAAATAGTTGTAATATATGTGTATCCAATCCACTTAATGAATAATATAAATCTTCTTAATGGAGTTTTGTTCTCTGAGCTGTATGGTTCAGTCTTAGAGCTTTCATCGTCCTTCTGAACGACATCATCGGCACAAACTCTCGGTAGAAATGAATTGTTTGAATTTCTCCACATGTGGTTCACAGCTTGTCCTATGCACCTCGATGTTGATTGGTCCTTGTTGACCTTAAACCTGTCATTGTTAATTTCTTTGTTTTGGTTATATCTCCCATTGGTTTGATTTTTGTTCCTATATTTCTACTCAAAGTTTATTCTGATGATGTCATTCAAAAGGACAATGAAAGCTCCACGACCAAACCATCTATCTCAGAGAACAAAACTCCATTAAAATCATCCATCTGAGCTACAAATCTTCTCAACCATCTAAACATAAATCTTCATTTATTTTCTCAATCAATTTAGTCAAAGGTGCAATGTTATTGAGGGATATTAAGGGATATAAAATCGATTCAAACTAATTCTAACAGAACATTTTTCACAATACTTTAATACATTTAAACATAAAGCATAAGAGTATCCATTTAGAAAAATCGATTAATTTAACCGATAATGTAAAAAATAATTACCAAATATATTCAAGATAACGATATCTATATATAAATAACATTTCCCCCCCTATCCTCAAATTCTTTGTCATTGTATTACTGTCTATATATATATATGTTAACCAATCCATTTTGGAACAAAGTACCCAGGGAAATCATTTTCAGAAAAATTTTTTTTCTTTTTTTTCTCTAATGAAAACATATCCAAATACTGGGTATTGTCAATGTTAAACCTGTTTTGGTTTGTCGTAGAAGATTTTTGACATTTTAATTTTTCTACTTTTTTAAGAACTTTAAATTTTTTTTGGTTTTCTTTTTTACTGAATTAAGATGTTTAGAAGATGGGTGGAAATGGGGGGGGGGTAGATTGTGTGTGTATAATATATGACTCTTTTTTTAAAAATTGTATATTTAAGTTACTACTCGATCATCATGCATTACATAATAAAATGCGAATGGTAAGAATGATAGAAGAAAAATTTTCTAAAAAAAATATGGCGGGATTTTATTTCAGTAAAAAAATATTCAGTGTAATTGATATTGATATTAGACTATGTAAACTATTTAAATGTAATGTATATGAGATAAGATAAATTGATCTTTAACGTTTAGGTATTCTAAACTTTTAGTCAGTTAAATTCAATGGGTACTGTTTGTTTGAATCTTCCAATTGATGTTTTGGACTACAGTTGATTAGTCTTTCATTGATATATGTGCATATGTGGGTATCACCTCCATATTGTCTAAAATCCACAAGCATTATAAGCAAAGATGAATAATGATTAGCAGTGAAATCCAGGACTCGTGTCTAGACCAATTCGAGACTTGTCAGATTGATGTGCCTGCATCTCAGAGTTGACGCTCACTCCGGGACTTGAACCCAGTACCATTCGCTTCAAATGCCATCTTGTTATCCGATTAGCTACTGAATCCTGATAGCCACTTGTTTGTGTAGTGGGGTTTAGCTTTAAGGATCATTGGGAAGATTCAAGTAAACAATCTCAAGTGAATTTAAAATCCACCTCATCGCATAAGCAAGTGGGTATCAGGACTCAGTAGCTAAGTTCATAACGTGATGGTATTTGAAACGAACGGTAATGAGTTCAAGTCATGTAGTGAACACCAACTCTGAGATGCGGGCATATTCAGCTGACGAGTCCCGAATAGGACGAAACGTGCGTTCTGGATTCTACTACTAGCCACCATCTATCTTTTATTCAGTTAGAAAGAATCTGTTTATTGATGCAAAATTGTAATACACGTAAGTTTTCTGGTTAATTAATTTTAACATGAAGAAAGAATCGTTTCTTAAGTTTTACTAATTATGTTCTTACATGAATAACAATAAAAGCTTCAGTATAAAATTGATGAACTTTAAGAGTTAAGCCTCATCAAAGGCATTCATCTATGAATGTTTATCACTATCTTGATCAATAATAACACAGTCTATCATGGAGAAATCTTTCGTAAATCTTCTAATGGTATATGTGACTGAGCAACTGAAATTAATATTTAACTTACATTTTAAACTAAACAACTTTGTCGTAGTATCTATCTGCACAAGTGTCGCACAATTCTACATCTTACTTTTGATCACAACCCTGGTTGACTACGGATAAAGTAGCATATTTTCTGTATATTGACTAGTCTATCGATTGTTGTAAAGCAAGGAATAGATTTTCATCGTGTTGTACATTTTTAAACTACATAATTTACACAGAATTTGTTATTTGTTACATGAAACATTATTCAGTAAGCTGGGTTAACTATATTCAATATTTCTACTTAAATACTGAATAATTAGTCTACCTGAAGGAATTTCCTGGATATTTGTTTAGTTTGTAGTGTGTATTCAATGCATATTTGATCTCATTTGAAGTAACATTAGAAACCAGGAAACACTGAACAACTATTTTATTCTAATATGGGAGTTCTTGGCATTGTAAACCCATTTACCCATAACAATCATCAAATGTAGGATCGAAAAAGTGTGCGAAAATGCTGGATACTTTACTCTTATTGAACATTGAAAATGGTTGAATGACCTCGAAAATTCATGATATGTTTTTCAGACATAAATGGCTGTTTATTATGTATCGAAGTATATTGATTAGTTACAACTTATGTTCACTATTTTTTAACAAGATTTATTTTTCTCTGGAAACCAGAGTAAATTTAAATAATAATCAACATATGATCACCAGTGTTTGACTCCATGTGGTATTTCCTGGAGTTCTATTGAGAAGCAGTGAAGAGTGGAGTTCAACCAGGTCTGTTGTGAGATAGTAACTCACTGAAGACGATGGTGGACGGTTGCTCAACTTCTTGGATCGGTTGAAGTTAGACATTAACACAGTTGGATTCCGGCTAGCTCAGTGGTCTAGAGGTTAAGCGTTCTTGCGCGAAACTAATAGGTCCAGGGTTCGAATCTCGCCATGCGGGAGTATGGATGAGCACTGCTGAGGAGTCCCACGATAGGACGAAACGACCCTCCAGTGCTTCCAGGTTTTCCATGGTGGTCTAGCTTCAATTGATTCATGATCTCAACTATTAAAATTACTATAATATCCGCAAAACTCCTTCTGATAATAAATTTAAATAATTCGAAAATCTTAATAGAGAAATAAGATGACATAAGATACTTGAGCAAACCGTTGTTTACCATAACTTCTTTTTAAAGCTCTACAATTATAAATCTATAATTATTATATTACAAAATATTAAGGTAGGCACATTAAAGTTATTATCAAACTATTTATTGTTATGTATAAAAAAGCAGATTTCAACACGAATAAGTCTAAAAATAACGATGAAATACGTGATCAGCAACTAAGACTGGCATAAATAGGACGTAAGCATGTTGAATTTACTTGGTTGAACAGCCATTCATGGATCGATGGAAGTTAGGCACTATCACCATGGTATGCCGTCTCATCGGTCTAGTGGTCAAGCGTTCGCGTGAGAGACTGAAAGTCTTCGGTTCGAAACCCGATTGCGCGATCGTCGATGCTCACGGTTGAGAAGTTCCATACTGGGACTAAAACAGCTGTTCAATATTTCTACGTTTCCAGTGGTTATCTAACATTGATTGATTCTTGATTTCAATCAGAAACTCCACAACCCCATACTGAATAGAATGATTCGAATTTATCTATAATAACTCATGATACCATTTACAAGAGATAAAATGTTTGTTGTCATGTTTACAAATTTTGAAATATGCAGAATTCATTTTTAAAAATATCAGCTTACGATTGTTAAGGTATATTAAACGGCAACCAGATAATTTATTATCGGGAACCAATTCATTAGAAAAAAGTATATTTTTTATTACTAACCCGTAAATCAATAATCACCAATTATATTTTATTGATTAATAAATCGATTGGTAAACTTCAATATATACACAATTCATACAAAACCCTCCTATTTTTTAATTATCCAATTATGATGTTTATACACTTTTGTAATTAGTTATAATGAATGACACTGTTTTTATGGTTCCAATTCAGTGGATAGTTTGTTTAAATGATATTCATGAAATTTAAGCATATCAATTAAGGCTTTGTTCTGAAAAAAAAACAATCATGAAAGTGTTTGTTTAATTGCTAAAATAATAATACCAATATTGATTGACTGATGAAGTCCAGTAATACGATATGATAGAGTTGATTATAGAATGAAATGAATACCATTCAAGTTTGTCGCATTCCATGACGTTGATATTAAGATTTATGATGAATAGAAGTAATTTTATATAGTTCAGATCATGAGTCATTTGAAGCTTGACCACCATGGAAAACCTGGAAGCACTGGATGGGCGTTTCGTCCTGGTATGGGACTCATTAGCTCAATTTCGTGGATTAGTTGAAGTTAGACATTAACACCGTTGGATGCCGGTCGGCTCAGTGGTCTATAGGTTAAGTGCTCGCGCGCGAAACTGATAGGTTCTGAGTTTGAATCTCGTGAGGTGGGATCGTGGATGCGCACTGCTGAGGAGTCCCACAACAGGACGAAACGGCTATCCAGTGCTTCCAAGTTTTCCTTGGTGGTCTAGCTTCAATTGACTCATGATCTCAACAATTAAAGTTACTAAAATCTCCACAAAACCCCCTTCTGAGAATAGAAATAAGATTTAGATTGTTATGATGAATTTAATCCCAATAGTTAGATGAGTTATTTTTGGTACAATGTAGACTAATGATAGTTACATAAAAGATCGAATCACTGACATATATCCTCAAAATAAGAGTTCATAGATCAAACAAATAACCAGAAGGATAAGCTTCTTATCATTGACATGAAAATAAACATAATAAAGTCGTAGTTGCATACTATTGTGAAATTTCTATTCCTACTGTCTTAATTCTACAGTGTTCCCTGTTATTCCATAGTTTCTTAATGGATGTTCGTCAGGGATGAAAATCACCTGATAACTTTTTAATACTTATAAGAAGTCATGTTATGAAGTTAGTTAGTTAGTTAGTTGAACTAATAAACATCATTGTAAATGAAAATTTACTATGCATATATATATAACTTCTTTATTCCTTTGAAATCTCGTACCTACTAATTTAATATTCATTGATATATAGGGTTTATAGAGCATCCATAGTTTGCTTTCATTTATAATAATATCTCAGTGCTAAACAAAATATGATGGATATACATATATATATAATCTTCTAAATATACAGTCAAATATATACTTGATAGATAGAAAAAACTAATTGATATGTAGATAGTTGACCTCTCTTAATCCACGTTCTGAGGAATTCGAGGTTATATATATATGTATATATATATATAACTGTTAAGAAAGATGATTTCCAGTTTCTTTTATCGGATTAATAAAATGAAAGTTGGCAACCTACATTTTAATATTCTTAAAATTTTCGTAGATATTTCATATGTGATACTATTTTGGGTTAGTAATTAGCAATTCAGGAGATAACCAAAAAATATTTTTATAGTGTTCGGTCAGCTAGTCAGTGATCTTGAGTACTGTTATAGGTGTGATGGCAGTTATTACTTCCTGGCTGCCCACAACGTGGAGGAATTCTACTGGAGGTACCTGAAAATGAAAATTGAATTAGAAGTGGTCTTAGTGACCTGAGAGCGTGACCGCAGTGCCCAAGCGGCAACTCTTTGAGGTCGGTCACACTTGACCTTTTTGTGAGTAATTCTCGTGTTAGCTTTGCGCTTGTTGAGACATTACCGCCGGAGACGGAAATCCATGGGATAAGGCGAGGTGTGAATTTTTAAGGTCAACCTTTTCTAACCCCACGCTTCCTTGTGGAAAGGCAGCATCTCTGTTAAGCTGGTTGTCTGAAGGAAACATCTCATTGCCGTCACACCTCTGTACAGTCAGCAGTACGACTTCGCCTTCGGACCTTGGGTTTGCTGCTTTTAGACTTACCGCTCTTCAACCGACCTGCCTGACATAGTAGGATCTTGAAGAACGATTGTTCTAGCCAGCATAGCTCGATAGATTCATTAAGATAGGCGAGCCCAACCACCACGTCAAGGTCGCAGAAAATGTCGGGTCTTTATAGTGTTACGTAGTTATCGTATAGTAAATTATACAGAACTGTATTTGTTAATCCTATGTTTGAGTAACGACTAATTGTAAAGTCATTCGTGTAAATTTCATAATATTTTGGTCTCGTCATTTCAGTACAAATACATTTCAATATTATTATTGCTAAATGAATCGAGTCAAAATCTGAATTCACATTCCTATGATCTATTTATGAAGATTGTTCTTTTATTAAATTAGGTGAATGAAAAATGATTCATATATTTACATACATATATAAACTTAGATTCGTTAAGCAATCCTTTATAGATAACAGGTAAAATAGTGATTTTTGTATACTCATTTGTCTACATACATAAATACATAACATAGCTTAGAAATTAAACATTTTTCCAATCATTAATAACTAATTTCATACTCATAGTTCCCTTTATTATCTTAAAGAGAACAAGAACGAAGATTGATGAAGAATAATATGAATTCAGTTTATTTCGTTAAGTCCTCGTCGGTTGCTTACAACGAGGGTGATTAAAGATGAATATGTGTATCAAGATGGAGCGAAGTTTTCAATAGAGTTATTAAGGTTATAAAACACTTGGTTTCGGATAAATAAACTTTGGGAGGGAAACTTCCAGAACATTGAAATAGTGGTTAGAGCTTATGGAGTTAACAAATATTAAATGATTATGTAATCGAGTAACTGATAAAAGAAAGGTATGAATTGAAATCAGTCAGCTATGAATTGAAGAAAAATGACAATGACGTAATTTAAACTTCAAAAAAAGTCGAAATAATGAGTGATGTAGTAAAAAAAAGGGAGTATTGTTACCAGGGTAAAGAAAGAGTTATTATTAAGTTACAATCATTATTAATGTATAACGTAATGGTAATACACAAATTTATTTTTGATTTACCAACTAATTTCATTCTTAATGTAGCTGTAAAATTTGTAATTGAGAATTTTACACCAACCAATCAAATGTAAGAAGGATAAAGATTTACTGAAGCGATGGTTATTTAAATCTTCTCGCCATTTACTAATTAAATTTCAGATAATAGAATAACTGACTAGTATACATATATATCAGAAAAGGGTTTTGCGGAGATTTTAGTAATTTTATATAGTTGAGATCATGAGTCAATTGAAACTAGACTACCATGGAAAACCTGGAAGCACTGGAAGGCCGTTTCGTCCTATTATGGAACTCCTTAGCAGTGCTCATCCACGTTCATGAACGCAGGACTCGAACCCAGGACCTATCAGTCTCGCACGCGAGCACTTAACCGATAGACCACTGAGCCGGCAATTTTGTGGATTGGTTGAGGTTGGACATTAACACCGTTGGATACCGGTTCAGTGGTCTGTCGGTTAAGTGCTCTGGCGAGAGAGACTGATGGGTCCTGGGTTCGAATCCCGCGTTCAGGAACGTGAATGAGCACTGCTGAGGAGTTCCACAATATGACAAAACGGCCGTCAACTGGTTCCAGATTTTCTTATGTGGTCTAGCTTCAATTAACTCATGATTTCAACTATATATATATATATATATATATATATATAGCGCACTACGTTATAAAATAAAATCCTTTTACATTTGGCTTATTAACTAGTAATTTACGTTCTAATCTAACTTCCTAATGATATTATATTCTGATTATTTATCGGAATTTAGTGTCCAAAGTAATAATTATAGTGAAGGAGAAATGGGAAACCAAACAGAAGTTTATTATTATTATTACTATTATTATTATTAGAATGGGGGTTTGTGCATATTGTAGCAATATTTAATAGTTGAATTTATCAGATGATTTTAGATAGACCACCACTGTACAGATAGGTTTTCCAGGTTTTCAATGGTGTTTTAGCTTAAACTGACTCATGAATTCAACTATTAGAAATATATTAGTCTTACTTAAACTATCTATTTAGGCATTTTTTTATTGGATACTTATTTCAATAGTCCATGTTCTATTATTCAGTAGAAACAGTCAAAACATCAAGGTATTCAACCAGTTTAATGAACCAAAATATCATGACAGACAAATGAGGTTTCATTCACTTCTCTTTAAATAATATATATGGTTCAGTGGCGACGACTCGAATTATTAAACTAGACGATTAGGTTAGGTTTGAATCTATAGAATAATTTCAATTCCATATAGGTTGTAGATATGACTTGTTGACGAGTACCAACTATCATAATAAACCTCACTTCATAGTTTCCTAATGATTACCTACAAAATACGTAACATTATGTAAGACTTAACATCAATTCACAAACATAGTTAACTAGATTCATTTAGTGTTGCTTGTTTGAATCATCCCATTGATGTGTTAGGACTGCAACTGGTCAGTCTCTAATTGGCATATGTGCATACTGTGCGTATTGCCTCGATATAGCCTTAATTCACAAGCATGGTTAACTAGTTTAATGACTGTTCTGTCATTAGAAATAGTAAATAAATTCAGTATTCAAATTTTACTGCAGATATATAGATGACACATTCATCCTGTGTAAAGATAATATTTCACAACAAGATGTGCTTAGACAGTTTAACGAAGTGCATCCAGCCATCCAGTTTACATCGGAGGAAGAGGGTGATCGCCGATTAGCCTTTTTAGACGTCCTCTTAACTAAGAGATCTGATGGATCGTTAAGAAGAAACATGAACAGAAAAAGTACTTGGACTGGACAGTATACACACTTCCTTAGCTTTGTACCTCTACAGTACAAACGAAACCTAATCAAAACCCTTAGCTATCGAATACGCACTATATGTTCGGCGGATGTAGTTGACAATGAGCTAAACACATTGCATAATGCTCTAAGGGAGAACGGGTATCCCAGAAAATTTATAATTAAATATATGATCTTTAAAGTGAAAATAGGCGTATTCCAAACGGTCAAGAAAAAGTCCTTGTTCATGCGCCTACAATTCAGGGGGGATGCCGCTGGCGAAATACTTGCTCAGAGATTACGCAGATCTATCCAAAAATCTTTCAACGCAGGTGAACTACGTTTGGTGTTTTCTATGCGTCCAATGGTGACACCGAGGCTTAAAAATGAAGTTCCTAGAATGACCACTTCGTTTTGTATTTATCAGTTCGACTGTTCCTGTGGAGCAAGTTATGTTGGTCGAAGTTCTAGGAATCTACATTTTCGTGCTCGTGAACACCTCCCAGAGTGGCTAAGCAAAGGTCTGATGAAGAAAGTAAACAGCTCGATTTTGGCCCATTTAGTACAAACTGGTCATAGTGCCAGTATAAACCAATCTTTTTCAATTATTTATAGGGTCAGTAATTTTTTGCCTAAGCTTGTCAGGCTTAAAGTCCTTCAAACGGCGGAGGCAGTAGCCATCAGAATGAAGAAACCTGAGCTATGTGTACAGAAGAAATATCTCCAACCCCTACTTCTCCCTTGGCCAACTACAAGGCCAATTAATGAACAATCATCTTAGCTATTGTATGACCTAATTTGACTATGTACTTACGACCTTTCGTAGTCAAATGTTATTGTCCATTATCTTTAATCACAAATCTTTGTATTTTATTATTATTATTATTATTATTGGTTAAATATCATTATTAATCCCCCCTAGACATGATTCATTCACATCGCATTGATCCCTCCTTATTACGTCTCACTAATTTTTCACACATTTAGTCTTCCACTTGATCGAATTGTAATTGCACTATCATATATCTCTCTCACCCTATCTGACCCATATTTATATTCTGATCACAGATCTTAAATTTTCACTTTACATATATACAGATTCAAGTTAACATTCTATATGAGTCATATCAACATTAACAATTTTATTCTATTTGATTTGACATTCCTAAATTTACATGCATTAAACGATGTACTTTGCCTTTAACCTGGCCAATTTTTCGGATTATTAATTTGGATATATAATTGTAGAACCTGAAGAGAATTTATCGAAAAGAATATTCTTCGTTCAAATATTAGTCTTTTAAATTCAGTAGCTTAAAAAGCTGTAAAGGGAATATAAAATTTAAGACTGATTCTAGTCTTAATATAGTTTCAATTTTTAGTTAAGCTATAATTCATGCATTTATATATTCGATAATTTTTATGTTTAATTATTCTTCATTGAAAAAGCTTGAACAACACTCACAAACAAAACTCTAGATTTATTTTAGGTTGAATAATTAAGATTCTTACAAATATAGCGTTCTTCTTTCAAATGGTTTTGAACGGAATAGAAGAGGCTTTCACTTAACGGGTTTCTGTATCTAATAGCTGTGGATCACCAATATCTTCAGGAAATAACTGAAGTATATTATCGATGAAAGAGGAAAAAAGAATAGGTAAATCATAGTAAGATACTATCCTTAGTTTTCTCTTAAAGGACTCCTGAGAAGTCGTTTGGACTAGCACAGCTGGCAGCGAGTTCCAGCATTTGGCTATTTTTAAGGAGTAGAATTTACGTCTACAGTCCGTTCTGTTGGGTTGTATCTCCAGTTTCTAGGTGTTGCAACTTAGGTTTGTGTTGGAACTAAACTTCAGTGGGTGCTTAAGAAAGGGTCCAGAAGTATTCAGGATACTTTAAACCATTAGAAGATCACCTCTAAGACACCTATACTCTAATGAGAAAAGGTTTAGCGATTGGAGGTGCTCATCATAAGGCTTGAATTTGAGTTCCTGCACTGATCACGTGGCTCGCTGTTGGATACGTCCCATGTCTTACATTAACTCGGCACTCAACTAATGTGAAACTATTAAATTAAATTTATACAAAGGTTCTTCCAAATTGATTTTAATCTTTTCAACGCTTAACCTAAATACTATTAAGCATGCATCCAATGATATACATGTTTAATAGAATCAAAACTCTTAGGTTCCATTCCTGAAATCAGAGATCACTAGTGTACACTATAAAGCTGATCTTTACTAAGACTAAACACCCATCAAAAACCCTCAAGCTTTGAATAATATTTAAACTAAGACCACTTGGTGATTTAAAATCTTTGAAAGTTTTTTACACTTGTTATACTACTTTTACGTATACTAAAGTTATTCATTACAAATAATTATTATACCTCAATGAGAAGACATCGTGGAGTTTCCTGATGAATTCAGCGGTAAAGGTATAAACAATATAGTGTTATTCATTTCAAACTATTAGAACCGTGTTAACTGAGTTGTGTATATAATGGTTCCTTCATGAAATGAAAGAAATTATAATAGATTATTAATAGTTATTGTTGATATGACTATGAATACAACGAAAGATATATACATATATACTGTTTGTTCGCCTTTCCAAATTGATCAATACCTGGAAGTATATATATATATACGTCTGTAAGATAAAAGCAACTAGTTCGTCACCAGGCTTCTTATACACAGGAACGAAATACAAAAGAAAACAACAGAGATTTATCTAATACTTTAAACACGCAATAAATAATGATAAACCTGGCGGTAAATTAAAAAACGAAAAAACCTGAAGTTGGTTGTCATATGTTGTGATTAAAGTTCCAGAATATGCACATTTCATCTATAGTTTATAATTAAACATTCTGTTTGAAGGTTAATTTGTTATCATTAGATTAATATCATTAGGAGGATGAATAAATAATAATAATAAAGAAAATCAAACAAGATAGAATGAATAGCGGTTTCGATTTGGTATTTACAGTTTTTTTGTCGATGTTCAATACACGAAGGAAAAAGCAAGATTCTCAAATATAACACTGTGAACACCAACCAAACCAACCACACTTGATAGCGAAACTCTGGAAGAGGTGGAAACATTTACATACCTAGGAAGCATCATTGATAAACAGATGTAAAGACGAAGATTGGCAAAGCAAGGACGGCATTCCTACAATTGAAGAACATATGGAAATCAAAACAACTCTCAACTAAATTCAAAGTGAGAATCTTCAATATGAATGTCAAGACAGTCAGTTCTACTGTACGGATTTGAAACTTGGTGAGCTACTACATCCATCGTGAAGAAGGTACAAGTATTTATAAACAGTTGTCTATGCAAAATACCCAACATTCACTGACCGGATGCTATCAGTAACAGCCTACTATGGGAGGGGACAAACCAGCTTTCGGCTGAAGAGCTAATTAAGAATAGACGATGGAAGTGGATCGGACATCCATTAAGGAAATCACCAATGTGCATCACGTGGCAAGCTCTAACTTGGAATCCGGAAGGGAATTGGAAAAGAGGAAGGCCAAAGAACACATTACGTCGGGAAATAGAAGCAGATATGAAAAGGATGAATGTTAACTGGAAAGAACTGGAAAGGAATGTATGGGACAGGGTTGAATATGGGGATGGTGGTGTGCGGCCCATGCTCTTACACGAGGGTTAACAGGCGTAAGTAAGTAACCAATGATCGGATACTACTTCAATAGAGAGGAAGAATGAAGAATATATATATTATATAGTTATATATTACAGTTTGGCCATAATGTGTATTACCATTTGATTTTAGAATCCAAATTGTATAAAATTTAAACTGATGTCCATTTGTAATATATAACATGACTTCCATACAATTTCATCATTATTTAGTCATAGTTTCATTGTCTTTTAACATAATGGACAGTACTGGCCATAGCTTTCTATTAATAGTAATATTGTGTGTTTATGTGAAAGCTTGTTAATCGTAGTATAAACGACTAATTGAGTTAACTTTTGGCTTTAAACTTGATAGATATTTTTGAACTAATTTTTATAAAAGGGAAAATTCATTATTAAAGTAACAGTTAAGATTATTTTTGTTCAAATCACATTACATTCTCTTTATTATGGTTGATAATTCAGTGAAAAATGAATTATATTCTAACGAAGTCTAATAAAATGTTTGGTTAATTAAGATCAAGATAATGACTTTTGATTTTGTTAAGTGAAATTCGAATGTTTCGTCATCTGTGAAGAGTATTTTAGATAAGCGTTCAAGATGTTTAAGAGCAATACAAAATACGACGAACATGACAACAGAAAGTCAAGCTCTACATGTATCATCTCATTTGTCGTAGGGTAGGTTATATTGTGGAAATAGAAATTGACTTGTTTTTCTTTGTCCAAATTCAACTGACAACCAAGTTACCTACTGACTAGTAAGAAAACTTGTGTTATATAAATACTCATAAAGATCAAGGGTTTCATTGGCATGGGACTCTGTTCATTTTTTCTCAAAATCAACATCACAGTGAGTAAATAGTTTTTTTTGTGAGATTCATGATCGTATAACACAAGTAAATACAAGAATATCTCCTGTAGAATATGTCAGTTCCAGTAGTGAAAGTGCTCTGATTAAAAAAAGTGGACGACGAAATCTAAACCTTTGAAGTCATAAATGAAATGAAAATTTTATTATCCTTTAATTCTTATCAGGTTTTTAGCAGTTGGTTATAATATCACAATTGATTGATCACTGGGTGGTGATCAATGTCATGCGTGTCAAGTCCTTCTTAGTGCTGATTGAATGCAATCGATCAAGTTGCAATATGGCCACTAGTCTAGGTGGCTCGACAATGTGTGCACTATGTTGAGATAAGATTGATTCTAATATATTAGGCTGTATAAATCCTCACCGACTGAAAAACGATACGATATTTTTAATGTCTGTTTTAGTGTTATTCACAATGTGCAGTATAATATTGCTTAACCTAGATTTTAATTATTCAACTCCAACCTATCCCTTCATTTGCAATGTGAATTTCTTTATTATAGTTCATTAAATGTTTATTATTACGATTAGTTTCTAATGAAATATCTCTATTCTTAGCGGAATACCTCATTATTACTATTTAGTCACATGTTTTTAGAAAATTTGGATAATGATTGGTTGTAGAGTTTTTGATATGTCTCATCGCAGTTTTGAGACATTCCCTATGAGGTATCTGTATCCAAGTGCTGTTATCTACAGCGATAATATAAGCCATAATGTTCCTTCTCAAATACCAGCGCATTATTCACTGATCTACTTAGTTCAGATAGCCGTTAGCTTATTCAGTAAGAATGGATTTTTATTGTAAAGGTTTATGTCGTTTTATCGTTGATCTTAAGTATTTGTGTAGTGAAGTGGAACACAAGTGGGAACAATTGAATGTATTTGAACTCAACTTGAGAAAACATTTTAGTAAGCTCTGAGAATCATGCATTAAATACTTCATTTGTAAAATATAAATCAATTGTCTCAAACTTGACTATTCATTTTGCAAATATTAGTCAATTATCTCAGATTTCATTGTTCTTACATTTTCTTATCTATTGCTTTCCGTTTCCATTCTTTCCTTCTCGATCTTCCACTGAAATACATTTTATTCCTTACTATGGGTTGTATACTACTTATGCAGATGTAAGTAGTCCACACCATACTCCAACTAATCGATTCGACGAGTGTTAAATCAGACGAAACATGAGTTCTAGTTTGCCCTGCAAGCAATGATTCAACTTGAATTCAATATGATTACTTAACATCTATGAAATAACTTCTAATAAATTATAATTTATTCCAATTACAATAATCATTTATAACACAGCATGACTTATTTCTTTCTTCTTTATCTTTAACAATGAACAATTCCCCATTAATGCGTTCAATTTAATTAGTCCAACAGATAATAATTATCATCATTATTCACTATTGAAATTTATAATTCTCATACACCACACACACACACACACAGAAACACACAGAGTATCACCATGTTAATAATAACCATAATCATAATAATAATCGTAAATCATAATCAGAAACTAAATTTTATCTAATCACTAACAAAATCAATTATTGACATTCTTTTTTTTCTTTTTTTCTCTTTTTTTTCTTTTTTTTGTTTTCTATGAATTCTAATTCTATTGAATATTGAACAAAAATTGAAATAAAACAAAAAAAATTTTTTTTTTGATTTTATTCAAGAGGTTAACTATTTGACCTAATTATATTCATATCTATGCAAAAAAAATTTTTTTCTTTTTTTTCTTTTTTCGTTTGTTTGTTTGTTTGTTAATCTATCCTATTTAAACTGTGCAAGTTTCTTAGATTGAATTGATTTGCTTTATTGAGTCTTATATCGTATTAGTCCCAAAATTTTTTTCAAAAAAAAGAAAAAAAAGTTTTTTTTTCTGTAAAATCGTTTAATTATCCTTTATTATGTATATATATATATATATTCGATTTGTAGATGAGTTATAAGAAACAGTTAACTGGGAAACCCTAACAAGTTTCCCATACTTATAATAGTAGTAACAGATGAATACTACAGGGCATAGAATATTAGTCAGAAATGAAGAGAATTATGATGATGTGGGTGGGGGGTGTTTTCTTTTACCTATTTGTTTTTTATATTTTTTTTTAATATCTGCTACATTCACAATAACTTCTCTTACTTGTTTATTATTCTTCTTCTATGTAAGCAATATTAAAATTAGTTTAGTTAGAAAAAAAGATTATTCATTATGTTGAAATGAAATGGTTTATAAAACACTATTTACTTCTTTCCATGTGGTAATTAAGCGGAAAAACAGAAATCATGATGTCTCAAGTGTACCCAGTTTTAATGCACCTACCAATAACAGCTTGTTCCCGTTTTTTTTTGGAATACTACCAATGTAAGTTAATATTTATGTTTTATAGTCGTCTTTTATATAGGAAATAATTAGATTTCTTTCATGTTATTCATGGACCACTTTAGAATAATTCACAATTATTGAAGTATATTTATATTCACTTGGTATTGTTTACTTGAATCTTCCAATTGATGTTTAGAACTATAATTGATTGACATATCTGCATACTGTAAGTATTGCCTCGATATTGCTTTAATTCTCAAGTAATATAAACAAAGATGGATAGTGGCTAACAGTGTAATCCAGGACTCACGTTTCGTCCTTTTCGGGATTTGTCATCTGGATGTACCTGCATCTCGGAGTTGATGTTCACTCCAGCTGATGAGTCCCAAATAGGACGAAACGTGCGTCCAGGAATACACTGCTGGCCACTATTCATCTTTACTTATATTGAGGCATATGTTTATAATATATAATAATGAATCATTATTGTATATCAGGTATCCATTGAAATATATAACATGGTCATATATATTAAAAGAAATAATGTAACCATTACATTTGCGAATGATATTTAATTTGAAATGAGAAGATATTTAGCCCTAGATATTGTGAAACTGTAAATATACTTTTCAAGTCAGTTTGTTAAACGTGAGGGAGTATTTTAACAGGTTTAGAATGTTTATCAATGAAGGGGGATGCATTTAATGTTGTATTTTATAAACTAGTTTGATTCTGATTGTTAAGCGTTTATTGTCATTATGATAAAAGGATTTGTTTTTATTATCCACTTAACTAACATTGTCATCAGAACACAGCGATTGTTCCTTTTTCATGTAATTGTCTTTAATGGTATTTTCAAGAATAAGATCTGAACAAAGCAGCTTAAGGAATGTAAATCCCATGATTATAATTAATAATGTTATTAGGTTCAATAATACATATTGGTCCGCATTTACGTATAGATGTTCAAATAAATAAAGAATCAGTTTATGATTTACAGGCTATTTTTGTAACATAGTATGTCAGTTAAAAGTAGTGAACTGTTGTTTTATTCTTGTTAGTACTATTAGAAAAACTAAAGTTGTAAAAAAGACTAAGCTTTGATTGAACCTGAAAAATATTCTGAAAAATCACTGAGTTAGGTTTCAGTTAATCAAGCATTCATAAGTAACCTGTGATGAATATTAATGTGAATTGGTGTTTGTGGAAATTGTAGTAATTTTAATAGTTATATTCATCAGTCGATGTAAGCTAAACCATCACTGAAAACCTAGAAACACTAGACGACCGTTTCGTCCCAATTTTAAACTACTCAGCAGTCTGCATCGACGCCCCCTACTTGGGAATCGAACCTAGGACCTTAGGTCTCAGGCACGAATGTCTAAGCTTTAGACCTATAAGGCCAGATACAGCGGTGTTAATGTCTAACTTCAATGGATCCATGATCTTGTACAACCATTCGCCCATTGTCTGAAGTAAATATCTGTCTCTACGCGACACGGATCGGACTCCACCGGTCACGGTTTCTCACTAGAATCCTGATAAATCATCAAGACATTCACTGAAATCAATTATGAGTTTATGTAAAAAATTATAACTCTGAATTCAAATATGTAAGTTGTGTTTAAATGAACGTATTCTAATACGTTTCTCAGTTATTATTGTAATGGTTAATGCACATTTTGTGAAGTCTCGATGTGGTTTTTATTACTATACGATATCAGTTAAAAACTTTTATCAAATATTTTGGATTAAACAACTGTTTTGACTTCGTTTACAATTCCTCACCAGTGCTAAAAAATAACCTCATTCACGACCATTAGAGTTCAAATGAGCAGTTTGAGTCTCTATATGAAACATGAATGTCATGTGTTTGATACGTTAAACTTACTCACTTAGTCATGACCAAACCATCCAGCTCACAGAACAAAACTCCATCAAAATCATTCACCTAAGCTATAAATCTTCTCCACCATAGTTCTCTTTGTGGTTTTCAGTGGTTCTCGAATCCATACAAATTAACACACTGAAAGGAGATACCATCACATCATCAACTTTTATTCCATAGTTTCTACTCTTTTTCAACACTCTTACTGATCTATTTATTTAGAATATAACTCATAATCAAATAAATAAATTAATATATTTGTAATATCCCAGTGAGAAGAAAAATTAGATTTTCTGACGTTTCGTGACTCAGTATAAGCCACTTCTTCAGGGAATCAATAACCAAATTAACATTAATCCAAGTTTAAATAGTACAACGGAACAACACGAATATTAGGTGCGATCAATAAAAAAACAGGTCTGAATAAATCAATGTCATGTCGTTTCATTTCAGTCAAGGGGATTCATAAGCGACATGTATGTAATTTTTTTTGTGTGTGTGTTTGTATGTATGCACTGTTAATGATGAAAAATGTATGACCTTTATAATGACAAAGGATAGAGTTTAATTTGTAATGTAATGGTGTGAAATTGTAAATAATATTAGACTAGGTGACTTGGATAGATAGTCCAAGTAGGATGTATGGTGAGGCCTTCCTTCCTATTGAGAGCAGTGGGATTAAGCATTATATGGAACTCTCCTTTCTTTGTAATTGGAAGAACCTTTCTGCAGTATTTTGATATTTTTGAAATCAATTTGATGATTAAATTCATTTAGTATTGTTTGTTTGAATCTTCCCATCGATTTGTTAGGATTGCAACTGGTCAGTCTCTAATTGGCATATGTACATACTGTGCGTATAGCCTCGATATATCCATCTCTGCTTACAATTTGATGATTGTTGAAAATGGCGTGAACTGCTATTGCCGATTTAATTTGAAGTCTATCCAGTTCTACAGGATTATTAGGAGGTTTCTTTATGTACCTAATATGACTCTCCAATATAGAAGGCATCACAATCGACACAACCTAATTTGTAGACACAGTTCTGTATAGACATGAATGGGATTTTTTCTTTTAATCGAACTAAAGTATTTTGAAGTGTGTTCATTGTTTTGTAATATACTTTAATTCATAATGAAATAAAGTTTTCCACTTAGTTACTCAAAATACTTTTTAACTTAATACAATCCTATATACAGTATTATTACCATTACTACTTTACTAGTTCACTATTTTTTGGTTTCCATGTAAAATCATTTGAACAACTGACTAGTTTTTGCTTGTCTATCCAATAAAAAGAAGTAATATATTCTAACATAATATAATTTATTATTCCATTTGTCAACATGTCATTTCAGTTAGAAACAATCATAAAAAAAAGCAGTAGACTAAATATACACAACATAGTTTTACAACAATTGTCAGTATTTCTGCTGAATTATGATTAGATTAGTTTTAAACTTTGAAAGTAAGGTAAAACTAAAGGAATTGATCTATTATTACTCTGCAATTTATTTTGTAGGGATTTAAGTTATATATGCACATTCAATACTAGTTAGTCTAATATTATTATCCATCAATCGTGGGTGATAGTGTTTGAACATTTGAAGAGTGAAACAGTTATCACCAGTTTCAATGCTAGGCAAGCTCACATAACTTATTGTAGATTCCGAACAGACTAGTTTGTTTATTCTTTTTGAATGGGTTTTTTGTGGAGAAGCAATAACCAGTGGAGTCCAACCAGGTCTGTTGGGAGATATCAACTCACTGAAGACACTAGTGAATGGTTGATCAATTTCGTGGATTGTTTGAAGTTGGACATTAACACCGTTGGATGGCAGCCGGCTCAGTGGTCTATCGGTTAAGTGCTCTGGCGCGAGACTGGTAGGTCCTGGGCTCGAACCTCGCAGGGCGAAGTCGTGAATGCGCATTTCTGACGAAACGGCCGTCCAGTGCCTCCAGGTTTTCCCTGGTGGTATAACCTCAATTGATTCACGCTTTGAACTACTCTTTTCGAGCTATATTTTGACCTTGGTAATTATTCGCTTACCAACCTTGACTGTTTTTATGTGAGCGTATGTATGTACATTTCTTATCTTAATGGTCACATGCCTGTAACTTATTTTTGTGTTACTATAAGTATCGATTAACGCTTGAATAAATCGTGTTGGCTCACTCGTCTTCTCTATTGCGCGTCATTTCACTTCGCTTTCTTCTGTTCCCTTCATTCCTCTGATTTTCATGTCCAGATCAATAAGTGTACAAAATATACGTATTCAAAAATACATTCTTATAATTGACTTATTTAATTCCGTTATTCACTATCGTGGACTAAGTCGATAATTTTAAACGAGGATTGACGATATGTATAATTCAATAACATTCACTCGATCCAATTGGAGTCACATTCACTGCCACAAAACACTAACATTATACCAGCGTCGTACCATATTGTAAATTTACCTAAGTTCAAGCTGTAACATTGAACATCGACCTACAGATTCTTATGAATTATAGTTTTCTTAAAGATTTGAAGTGCACGAATCTATTTTTGCAGGAATGAAAAGTTCATATTGCTAAGAATTCCCATAATATGACAAAGTGCTCAACAATCCTTCGTAATCTTCAATAGCACCCAAAATAAGATTACTTACTTACTTACGCCTGTTACCCCTCATGAAGGAGCATAGACTGCACATTAGCATTCTCCATCCAACTCTGTCCTGGGCAATCCCTTCCAGTTACCAATCATCCTTTTATATCTGCTTCTATTTCCCGACGTAATGTGTTCTTTGGCCTTCCTCTTTTCCGCTTCCCTTCACCATTCCAAGTTAGCGATTGCAGTTTGGTGATTTCCGTAATGTTTGTCCTATCCACTTTCAACGTCCTTTCCTATTTTCCACTTCAGCTAGAAGCTGCTCTGTCCTCTCCCATAAAACGCTGTTGCTGATAGTATCCGGTCAGTGAATGTTGAGCATTTTGCATAGACAACCGTTTATAAATACTTGTATCTTCTTGACGATGGATGTAGTAGTTCTCCACATTTCAGTTCCGTACAGTAGAACTGACTGTCTTGACATTCATATTGAAAATTCTCACTTCGAAATTAGTTGAGAGTTGCTTTGAGTTTCATATGTTATTCAATTGTAGAAATGCTTTCCTTGCTTTTCCAGTCGTCGCCTTTACATCCGATCCTCGTTGTTCATCGATGATGCTTCCCAGGTCCGTGAATGTTTCCATATCATCCAGAGTTTCGCCATCAAGTGTGATTGGGTAGGTGTTCTCCGTGTTATATTTGAGAATCTTGCTTTTTCCTTTGTTTATGTTGAGGCCTATCGATGCAGAGGCTGCTGCTACATTTGTTGTCTTCGTCTGTATTTGTTCGTGTGTATGAGAGAGGAGGGCTAGGTCATCTGCGAAGTCCAAATCATCTTATTGGTTCTGAGAAGTCCATTGTATTCCGTGCTTCCCCTCAGATGTCGAAGTCATCATAATCGAGTCAATCACCAGAAGAAAAGTTAGATTACTATGTGATAAATACGAATATTTGAGACGCTCATCTGGATCTACCTAACTAGTAGATAGCAAGTTATCTTTTAAAGCAAAAGGTATTGAGTTCGAGTCCCGTATTTCACATCAACTCTAAAATTCATCTGCATCTATCTAACGACTGCCACATAGAACAAAACAAGTGTCTTAACTTCCACTGCTAGTAACATCTTATCTATTCTATGTTATAGTTATTTATTTCCATCTAATAATCATTGCTATTTTTTGTTTAAAATTTACCGGTATTTTCTTTTATATGTTTATTTACCTGAACAGTAGGAATCATTTCTCACAATAAAGTATCATCAACATCTTAACAAAAGAGAAATCATGTACATATCAATAACAGCATGATCATTTTCACAAATGAACAACGATGATATTCATACTTCCAAAATTCATATAACTTTATATACTACTGAATTTATTAAATAATATAATTCACAATATCTTTCATCTGTTTACATTTTAGAATACCTGCTGATACTTTGAAAGATTAACTAATATGGATATATAATAACCCAAAAGGAATATGAAGGTAGGTTTCCTGTTTTACACTGGTTCAATTGTAGCTGATATATACTGTACTATGAACAATAATAATAATATTTATATAAGTTTAAATGTCATGCCTTTTTCATCAATCTATTTTATCTCACATCTTCTAATTTGTTTCTTTATGCCCTTTTGTATTCTATTTTTCAATGAGATTACATAGATGAGAGTTCTTATTTTAAAGAATTGCACTTTAATGAATTTATGTAGTTGAGATCATGAGTCAATTGAAGGTAGATCACCATGGAAAACCTGGAAGCACTGGACGGCCGTTCCGTCCTATTGTGCGGCTCCTCAACAGCGCGCATCCACGATCCCGCCTCGCGAGATTCCAACTCAGAACCTATCAGTCTCGTGTGCGAGCTCTTAACCTATTGTTGTTTTTATGTTTGTTTTTATGTAGTGAATAAAGTAGTTTCTGTGTATTCATTTTGATGATTCTAGTTAGTTGTAATTACAAAATTTGGTAAATTGATGTATATTTTTCATCGCTTAATCTTCAGACACTGAATCAGCATCGAATAGTGTTAGTATTATCTAATTTCAATCAATCAGCAACACTGAACAACCATCTTTGATTGTCTTTGTTAAGTAACTGTCTTACAATTGACATGGTTGAATTCCACTGGTTATGTCTTTTCACTAAAATTCCAGAAATTTTTCCTCAAAGTTATTCACTAATGGGTACTTGGTGGATGTGTACTGCTGAGGAGTTCCATACTAGGATGTAATGTCCATCTACTACTTACAAGTTTTCAATAGTAGTTTAACTTAGATCACTTCATGAATTCAATGAATGATATTTCATAATTTGATACTGTCCAAATACTTTTCAGTGGCCTGCTCAAACCTGTGATTGTTTTCAACTAACTTATCTGTTTCTTTTAACTTGTTCATCATGTCGTTCGTTTCATTAGTGACTGATAAATTCATTAACATTTTGTTCAAATTAAATGAAATCACATGAAGTTTTTAAAAGCTCTTATAATGACCACTTAAGTCAATTCTACTTACTTACTTTACTAATTATATCACATATGTCTTAGAATAAGTAGAAATCCAAATCCTAGAGCCATTCCTCTTCTTTTCTTTCTTTCCGTTTGTTTAGAAAGAATCTATTTTTTCCATATTTTACATAACTTTTAACGTTTCAGCTTAGACTAGATACTTCACTCTTAGAAACGAAAAATAAGTTCGGATTTTGTATCCTTTCATCTCGTCATGTGATAATTCACATGAGAACAGATTGTACATGAATGGTTTTGCCAAAAAAAAATTTAAAAAATGGAATACCAATCAATGGTTGTCCAACATTTCCTCAATTTTATGATGTTTCAAATACAGGACGGTACTAAGATCATACACAACATGTATTTCTATGTATATGAAAATGAATTATTTTACAGTTATGATTGTTTATTATGCATCTAAAAGGTGATTTCAAGTATATGTTTTAATGATACTTATTATGTAATGTCTTAATTTTGGAACAATATAATACTTACAAAAACCTGGGAAAAAAGTAAGTCAATGCTTTCGATCAACACTAAGAGGGATTTGACACGCATGATATTGATCACCATCCAGTGATCAATCAATTGTGATTGCATCTCAGTCCTACAAGAGGTTGGTCGCGGCCCGAATAGCTCAGTGGTAACGTCTCTGACTGTGAAGCTGAGTAACACGGGATCGAATTCGTCAGGGAGCACCAGTTCCCTCAAGATTACAGGTACACCTTGCTGACAAGTGCCAAGTAGCACGAAACCCGGGTTCAGGGTTTCCTGTTGACCACCTCCAACCACCATCTTATCTCAACATAGTGCACGCAGTGTCGAGCCACCTAGACTGGTGGCCACATTGCAACTTGATGGATAGTATTCGATCAGCACTAATAAGGACTTGACACGCATGACATTGATTACCACCCAGTGATCAATCAATTGTGAGTAAGCAATGCTTGCCAAGGTTGGACTCGACAGTTTTAAATAAAATGAGCATTTGGTAGAAAGTTAATGATAAATATATTATTGTTACATATCGTTAGGTAGAAAAATTGTGTTTCAGACGTTTTGTGATTTGATGTAGGTCACTTACGTACTTAGGACGAAACGTTCGTTTAGTGCTTCCAGGTTTTCCATGATGGTCTAGCTTCAATTGACTGATCATCTCAATTATTAAAAATATATTTATTATTACGTCAATCCTGGGTAACAATATCAGTCGTTCAAGTGGAGGATATTTTATGGCCTGTTCTGAAAATATGAGTTAGTCAAACTTTAAACCCATTAATCAATGGTATCAAATAATGGATGGTGGATGAGAATATATTGGTTTTGGTGGACAGTAACTTAGGAAAATTACGGCTGTATTTATAAAACTTAAATACAAATATTTATTTATTCAGTTAAGTACTAAAGAACTTTTATATTACAGAGTTCATAGGAAGTGCATTTTAAATATTTACAGTAAAGTGAACGTTAATTAATCGAATCTTTTTAAAGAAATTTAGTTCAAGTGTATCGAGTGTGAGGACGATATCCACCGAAGATCGAAGATCACTGCGGACTATCTAAGATTGGTTGATGCTAAAATTTTGAAAAACCAGATCACAACCGAATTGTCTAAAGTTTAAACTTTCGCGTGAGGCTAAAGATTCTGAGTCTGATACTTGATTATGAGGTTGTAGATAGGCAATGGCAGAGAGGATAAAGTAGTCGTTCAACAACATGGAGAACATCAACCTAGTCAAACTTGATGGTGAAACTCTGGATGATATGGAAACATTCACGGACCTGGGAAGCATCATCGATGAACAACGAGGATCGGATGTAAAGGCGACGACTGGAAAAGCAAGGAAAGCATTTCCACAATTGAAGAACATATGAAACTCAAAGCAACTCTCAACTAATTTCGAAGTGAGAATTTTCAATATGAATGTCAAGACAGTCAGTTCTACTGTACGGAACTGAAATGTGGAGAACTACTACATCCATCGTCAAGAAGATACAAGTATTTATAAACGGTTGTCTATGCAAAATGCTCAACATTCACTGACCGGATACTATCAGCAACAGCGTTTTATGGGAGAGGACAGAGCAGCTTCTAGCTGAAGTGGAAAATAGGAAAAGACGTTGAAAGTGGATAGGACAAACATTACGGAAATCACCAAACTGCAATCGCTAAATTGGAATGGTGAAGGGAAGCGGAAAAGAGGAAGGCCAAAGAACACATTACGTCGGGAAATAGAAGCAGATATGAAAAGGATGAATGTTAACTGGAAAGAACTAGAAAGGATTCCCCAGAACAGGGTTGAATAGAGAATGCTGATGAGTGGCCTATGCTCGTCCATGAGGGTTAACAGGCGTACGTGAGTAAGTAAATCAATGGTTTTCCAACTTAGCTCAGTTTGTTGTTTCTACATAGTTCAAGAATCTCCCACAAACCTATACTGAAAATAATATTTGGTTTCTTCTCTTGTTACTAAGTTTATTACTTTCTGAAATTCAAATTTGTCTAGATATTTTAAGGAGTGACATGATGTAATTACATATTTCTTGTTTTAAATCTATTCCATCTTCATTATTCATATTTAGTGAATGAGTGGATGAGTGAGTAGAGTGAGTGGATGAGTGAAAATAAATCTCAGATAATTTCTCTCTTGAGATTTTGATTTTATGGTTTAAGAAAAGAAAATAAATTATTCACATAGTTTATTTTATTTGTCTGTAAGTGGTTGAAGGTTCGACGTTGGTTTTTCCAAATATATTATTGATCAAGTTATAGCTTGTCAATCGCTTTAGTCTCTGAGTATCCTACTAGAATATAATAAAGCTATAAAATATATGATTCACTTGATATTGTTTGGTTGATCCTTCCTATTGATGTGTTGGGACTGCAATTGATCAATCTCTTCTTCACCATATCTGCATACTGTACGTATGGCCCCGATATAGCCTTAATTCATAAGTATTATAAGCAAAGATGGATAGTGGCTATCAGTGGAATCCAGGACGTGCTTTTTGTCCTATTCGGGACTCGTCAGCCGGATATACCTCCATCTCAGAGTTGATGTTCACTCCAGGACTCGAACCCGATACTGTTCTCTTCAAGCGCCATCGCGTTATCCACTTAGCTACTGAATCCTGATAACCACTTGCTATATATATATATATATATATATATATATATATATACGTTATATCCCACTGAGTAGAAAAACTGTACTTCTGACGTTTCATGACTTAATGTAAGCCACGTTTTCAGAGTACTCAATGTTCAACTTATTTTATACTATCAAGTCTAACCTACGGCATTGATACCTATTTACTGATTGTTTTAAATAAATTAGTTTACATTCAATTAATTCATAGAGTGATCTGTGTCTACTAGCTGATGTGAAACTGAACTATTTTTAGTTGTATAGATCTTTTATTGTCATTAAAATAACATCATAACATCATAATTTAACTATGAGGACCCCACCAGGCGTGAACTAGAATTTTCTATGTACCTATAGGATTTGAATAATTGTTACTAATAACTGTGTTGTTATGGCTAGATAACTTACGTAATGAGCTACTACAAATTTTCAGTACAAAATCATTCAAATGAATCAGTGCTTTTCAGAGGTTGGACGTTTACTGGTATTAACACAAATAACTACGAATAACGTGGTCACTTCATTCTAGAAATTCCTTCAACTAATAGTTGAGATCATAAGTCAATTGAAGTTAGACTACCATGGAAAACCTGGAAGCACTGGATGATCTCAACTAAATAAAATTACTAAAACTCTACATAATCCCTTTCTGATAATATTTTATTGCCGATTATATCCATCGGTTTGCTTTATAGGGGATGATAAAATATATGCCTTATATTATTAACAGAACATTAACATTCGGAAGAAAGCTAGGGGCGGCCAGACATCTTCAAAGCCTAATCTTTCGGATTACTGCTTATACTCTTACTACTTCTACCACTAAGGGATTTGAATCGACAACTGCATCTCTGTGCTAATGTGGTATGGTAACTCGAACTGATGTACGTATGTACGTACGAAGTTCTACGTTGTGACTGACTGACTGACTGAATATTTACATAAAAGTATGAATTGAACTATAAAGTTTGATATATTTTAAAATCTGTCCTTACCTTTCTATAAACATACACAAAGGAAAATTAATCTCACTTTTAATAACAACAAAATAGGTTACTTTTATTCTTCTCTCTTACTTTCATCAATTTTATCTCGATTCATCATTATGCCTATTTTTCTAGTCTACCCCTAACAATTAAAAATCAATATTCATAATATTAATGATAATGATATATTGTTAGGGAAAAATGATGTTAACTACTACTACTACTACTACAGATTGTATAGTTAAGAAATGTTTAATTACATTTCAATTAACTTCATAGTCTTCACTTTCTTCTTCTTCTTCTTCATTACCTCCATTCTAGTAGAGTGTTATCATTTTGACTTAACCAATCATTCTTTTCCATCCATTACCTAATTTTTTTTATCTCCTTACACATGATTAAACAAAAAATACAATTAACTTCTCAAAGTGGTAAAAAAAAAATCAAAAATCAAACAGTTTCCTATCATAAATCGATAAACAAAAATGAAATTTTTTAGAGTAAAAAACAAAACAAAATTATCGATAATAATGATCAGCAGTAAGTTGAGATTAAGGGGTGTGTTGAAGTTGGCCGGTGGTGGTGGTGGCAGGGAGGATTACGAGTTGTTGAAACAACAAAAATGAAAGAGTTCCCTATTCGGTTTTAGATAAAAATAGAAAATTAAATCTTGTCTGTTACTGTTGTTGTTGTTATTATTATTCTTATTTTTTATTCAGGTTAGGGAGAAAAAAACAAAAATATAAAACAATGAAAGAGGTAAACAATTTTGTTTTTTTTAATGCTAAATAGAATGTTAGGTAGTATAGGAAGTATACTACGAAATCCAATAGTTTCCAAAAGCCACCTTTAGTAACGGTAATTATTTACGGACTAGTAACTAGCTTCCGGACCAAGTGAAAAGCCATAACAAATAGAGTTCTATAACATCAGAGGTGAATCAGTTACATATCAGTGTGATAAGATGATGAATGCGCGATATGACGAACTGATTATAGTTAAAAATGTGAACTTTTGAATGTCAACTTTGTGGTCTAAAGGCCAAGCATCAGATGCGGTACATGAAGATCTTAGATCCGACATTGTACTAGGACAAAACATCTCTCTAGCTATTCCTCACTTTTAGTGGTTCTATGAGAAAGATCAATCTGTACTTTGAATCATAAAACTGATAAGTTGATGAAGATTTTACATCACATACCTTCCAACCAGAATCTGTGAAGTATGTACTGATATACGTGTACGGTATTGATGAAATTCAACTACTGTAGAGAAAAAACCAGTGTGAAGTTAACATTCATTACAAACCGGATTCCGATGGAGAACTCCTCAAAACTACTTAATAGTGCACAGTCGTTTTCCATTAATTTAGTACTTTATAGTACCAAGTGACAAAGACCACATATAAAAATGATTTTATATTCATCAGATTTTACGACTAACGGTAAACTTTTGAGTTACTGAGTCGAGATTTTGTAGTTTATAGTTTTCCGTATATTTGTACCGTCATGGTATAAAACAACTTTAGTCGTTACACAGGCTAATGTCCCTAATAATAACTCTGAAAATAGATTTCTGTTCAGAAGTAATACTAAACAAACACTTATCGTTCTGTAATGTCACCTAGAAAAGTCGATTTAAATAACTCTAAAACACAGATAAAAACCAAACAGTATGATTTTAAAAGAGGGAATAGCAGTAGTCAACAGTAAGATAAACTATGAATCCAAGCTTGTCGTTTCCGTAACCAAAAATTACATATTTCTACGTAAGCTTAAACAACGTAGTTAAGAATGGTTAAAAATATATTAAGATGAACTTAGACAAAACTACAAACAATATGATGGATTGGTGCTTGAATTAGATCAGTCATTAGACGCTGTATTCAGACAAACAATTCACTGATCATGAGACAGAACCCAATTTTCAAAGTACAAACCATTTGTGGTGAATGAATTGATTTATAAGAGCTATAAAAGATTTCTACATCTATATTTCTTACTACTTACTTACACCTCGTACCCCTCGTGGAGGAGCATAGGCCGCCAACCAGCATTCTCCATCCAACCCTGTCCTGGCCAATCATTTCCAATTCTTTCCAGTTAACATTCATCCTTTTCATATCTGCTTCTATTTCACGGCGTAATGTGTTCTGTGGCCTTCCACTTTTCCGCATCCTTTCTGAATTCCAAGTTAGGGATTGCCGTGTGATGCAGTTTGGTGACTTCTTCAGTGTATGTCCTATCCACTTTCAACGTCTTTTCCTAATTTCCTCTTCAGCTGGAAGCTGGTTTGCCCTCTCCCATAAAACGCTGTTGCTGATAGTATCCGGTCAGTGAATGTTCAGTAGTTTGCGTAAACAACTGTTTATAAATACTTGAACCTTCTTGACGATGGATGCAGTAGTTCTGCGAGTTTCACCTCCGTACAGTAGAACTGACTGTTTCGATGTTCGTATTGAAGCTATATCTATTACTGAAAAACAATATTACCACCATGATTTTACCAAGGTAATTAAGAAAACAGCTTTTACGCTTCACTTCGTTAACACACTTCATATTATTACCATTCATAATACTTAACTCTGATTGATTTCTATAGAAAATAACTTAACACTCTATCAAGAGAACATCATTAATTTTTGCAATACACCGACAGACTATCTAGACTCAATAGTTGCATTTGTTATTATGATTTTCTTTTTAAAGAGCATTGAAATTATGAAGTCATGGCAAATCCTTGTACGTCAAGATGAGAATGTTGTGTTATGTTATCTGAGTTGGATGGTTTAGTTAAGAAGATTTTATTATCCTTCTAGATAATTTAAGAATGTAAGTTAATGTGAAATGAGCTGTTAGGATTTCTCCTCAATCGACTATCATGTTATATTATTGATTTGGAATTTGAATGATCGTTGTCGAAAGCTATATGATCGTTACTTGCATGTTTGTTCTGATCATTTTCTCTAAATGACCTGGTTTCTGATCTTAGATTTGTTAATCCTTTTTTACTGGTTGGTAGATTTGGTTGGTTTCTCCAAAGTAAAGCTCTACCGGAATGCTAGGCTTCTAAACACTCTGTCCTTTTTGTTTCCTTTGTCCAATATTCCACTTTTTCAACGTCGTGATCGTATTAATAGTTGTACACATGCGTCAATATGAGCGAAGCTATGCTGTGGCTCTTAATAGTTTATTGAAGTTCATTTTAAATTGAGACAGAGAAGGTGTCGTTGTGGGTGTTTGGTCTGCATAATATCGATTGCATCTGTATTGTGAGCTTGTTAGTTATACTTATGCCTAAAAGTCATAATAAAATGTTTTCTGATCTTTAACATATACTTCATATAAGACGGAATTGTCCATTTAATGGTTTATGTTTGATAATGTAGAAATTAACTTATCTAATGTAAAACAAAACGTTATGCCTCTGAATTTAGCTTATTTTCATTGAATCGGGAAACCAGAAGGGGTTTTTGTAGAGATTTTAGTAAATTTATAGTTGAATTCATGAGTCAGTTGAAGCTAGACAACCATGGAAAACCTGGAAGCACTGGATGGTCGTTTCATGCTATTGTAAGACTTCGCAGCAGTGCGTATTCACGATCCCACCCCGGAAAATTTGAACACTGGACCTATCAGTCTTGCGCGCGAGCACTTAACTGATAGACCACTGAGCCGGCATCCAAAGATGTTAATGTCGTGGATTTGCACTGCTGAGGAGTCTCACAATAAGACGAAACGTCCATCAAGTCCTTTCAGGTTTTCCATGATGGACTAGCTTCAATGGACTCATGAATTCAACATTAGAATCAGGAAATATCAGTAAATTATTGTGTAATTATCGAAAATCGATTAGTAACCTACTATTCAGTGAATTATTTGTTATAAAGCTAGTTATATTTATAATTATTTGTCATCTGAAATACACCGGAAGTGTCAAATATAGTCTCATACTTCAATGAAAACTGATATATATATATATATATATACCAAATAATTATCATAATTGTTATGATTATGACCAATGCCATTATTATTATTACCTATTAAAGTCACCAACCATCCAATATTAGTTGATCATGAACTATTAACATAATTCTTACAGACGATGATGAAAAACAAATATGATTGTTGATTTCAATAGATAACAACCTGTTTGTGTTTTTCTAAGGTAATATTTAATAATTTGGTAGTTTGAAATACTCATTCTGGTTTTAATTTCTCTGTAATGTTTTTTCACTGAGTTGAACTCAGGACGCACGTTTCGTCCTATATAAGCGTCGTTATCTAGATGCATTTGTATCCTAGATTTGATGTTCACTTCGATAATCGAACCCAGTACCGTTCATTTCAAATGTCATCACTTTATTCACTGATCTATTGAGTCCAGATAGCAACTCACTTATCTAACGGATACGATATTTAATTTAATTTGAAATGATTCAGATTATCCAGTTGTTGATATTTTTGACTGAAATTTCATCAGTCATGTTTGACATAAAGAGGATCCTGTTGAGATTGCTCCAATATAACCATTAGGACACAAGTTGATACAGAATAAACGAATTGATCGAATTTCAGTTAAGAATATCAACAATGAGATATTCCAAATCATTTTTAATTGAGTTACTTTCATAAGGGGGTTTCGTGGAGATTTTAGTAATTTTATATAGTTGAGATCATCAGTCAATTGAAGCTAGACCACAATCAAAAACCTGGAACCATTGGACGGCCGTTTCGTCCTATTGTGGAACTCCTGAGCTGTGCCATCCACGATCCCGTCCCGCAAGATTCGAACCCAAGACCTACCAGTCCCGCGCTGGAGCACTTAACCGACAGACCACTGAGCCAGCATCCAACGGTGTTAATTTCTAATTTTAACCGTTCCACGAAATTGAGCAACCATTCACCAATGTCTTTAGTGAGTTGATATCTCCCAACAGACCTGGTTGAACTCCACTGGTTACTGCTTCTCACTAGAGCTCCAGGAAATACTTCATGGAGCCAGTTACTAGTGAGCATATGATCATTGTCAGAAGAGGGTTTTGTGGCGATTTTAGTAATTTTATAGAGTTGAGTTCATGAGTCAGTTGAAGCTTTCAATTTATTTATTTTTCAAAATCAAACTGACAAAAGCAACCAGTATTCGAAACAATCAATCAGTTTGTATTTACTGAACCAGATAACTTCGGTACAACTGATATAATAACAAAAACAATACTACTACTGTAGTGAACAAAACACTAGTTGAGGACAATCGAATGTATTTAGACACAAATTACAGACTATCTCACTAAATTCTAATAACCATACAACAACCAATTGTCTCAATATTCACTGTCCCTTCTGCAAATATCAATCCATCTTCTCTAATTTCATTGTTTGTGCATTTTCCTACCAATCGCGCTTTATTTCAATTCTTTCCTTATCGGTCTTCTGCCAAAATATATTCTATGTCTGACCATCACCATATACTACTTATATGGATATAAGTAGACCACACCACACTACTACTACTACTACTGATAATGATACTATTATATGTATATAATATTCCACCCTGGTGACAAGTAAAATAATATTTATCATCTAATATTATGCAAAGTTAAAATATTTTACTTTTCATGATATGAATTTCTTTTTTTTTCTTTTTTTAAATCAACCCGGAAAGAAACATTGTTTAAACTATCATTTTTGATCATTATGATTAGCTTTTGACAGGCAAAAATCAAATATTTTGAAGTACAATATCATGAAATTGTATTTGCCTTGTAGTATTCCAAAATATCTCTAAATATTTAGTATGTAAAGAACTACAGATTAACAAACTGTTATGTTTAAAGCGATTACGAGTTTACCTAGTCCGTGAACGAAACAAAGATTTGAGACCAAAGATCAATAAGGTAGTTATTCTGATGCCTCACAGTCCCACTAACTATAAAGAGAATTCGAATTCCGAACGGGAAATAAAGATATTCCTCAAGTAGCCAGAAGCACGAGCGATCCGAACAGGCATAAATTAAACGTATATTTACAACATAAAACCATCCTTGGGAAGTGTTAGAAAATAGCATACTACAAGACACAACGGACCTATAGCATTTAAGATTTTCCCAAGTGGGAAATACGACATGAAGATGAAAAGAGCGCTTTTAGCGCGAAAACAAAGAATTTTGAAATTTGAAAATAAAATTACAAAAATAAGTTATTTGCTAAGTGAGTTCTGAGGATCTAACATCCCCAACACAAACCCTCAGTACTTCACATGGTTTTTATCCATGTTATAAGGTCAGAAAATGTTTTCAGTTTGTTCCTTTTAAACCCATACTAAGAGAAATATATGGTAGATGTACAGAAAGATCAAAACTAATGAATTGCCTTAGATTTGAATGGTATTTAGTAGACTTGATGAATATGGAGCATATACCATTACATAGAATTCAACTTGAGTAGTATATATCTTTTAGGTGTAATTTTATGATAATACATCATACATTAATGTCTCTAATTATTGCGTTTTATTTAATTTTGAACATTGTGACGTAATTTGTGAATACTTACATAGTAACAGTTAACTGGTTAAGGAAGTTGAATGACAGTCATCTATTATTAGGAATGAAGAAATCTTTTTTTCTAAAACATAAAAAGAAACATAGTAATTTCCTACTTGTATGAACTACGTCATCTTGAAAAATGGTAAATTCTTAAACATTTGGTCTGATAATAAGAAACTATTCGTTACTTTTAATCGTATCTGTATATCCTTGTTCAAATAAGAATGCATTTATTATTTCTAAGTAATGTCCATCAAAAAACTAACCATAGTTAAGGTACTATTCAAGAACATTAACTAATCGACAGCTACTTCATTCTAGTATAGGATTCATATGTTCTACGTAGCTATGTTTTGTTTAGGAATTGAACATAAACTGATCACCATAAAAAACGCTAACTAAAATTGTAGTGAACCAGAACATAAGTTAGGACAATCGATTGTCAGGAATTACAGAACATCTTAGAAAACAAATGTGAGAACCATACAGTAAATACTACATTTGCAAAACGTTAATCAATTGTCTCAAACTTGACTAATCCTTTTGCAAATATCGATCAGTCGTCTCGAAATTCACTGTTCTTTCATTTCCACAGCAATCAATCACTGTTTTCGTTCTCTTTTCTTCGATCCTCTTGACCTTCTACTGCTAGATATTTCACTTTCGATTGATAATACAGACTACTTATATCCATCGAAATCAAATGCACGCACTACAAAATGACTTACTTTCATTTGAAATATAAATAAACATTTTTACTCAAATGTCATAATATGTTTATCTTCTATGGAAATTTTACCATCCTTTCATAGAAAATTTATCTCTCAGATTTTCAAATCTATTAATACTTTAACTAAATTATAATACATTATCCAGGTAAACGGAAGTCAACATCAGAAAATGGATTTTAATAGTTGAATTGTTGAGTCGATCTAAGGTTGACTATCACTAAAATCCTGGGAGCACTAGACAACCTCTCACGCGGGACTCGAACCGAGAATCTTTGGGCTCGTTTGCGAACACCTAACCTATTAAAGACAGCCATCAATGTTAATGTCCAACTTCAGTCGATCCATGGTCTCGCATGCGAGATCGTGAATGTACATTGTTGAGGAATCCCATAGTAGAACGAAACGGCCGTCTGGTGTTTGAACAGGTTTTTAATAGTGATCTAGCTTAGATATAGACTCATGGATTCAACTATTAAAAATACTGCAATCACCAAAACCCCCCATTCTCTGAGAAAAGGAATTGATTATAGATTTTCTAAAGAAATTCAATCATCTTTTATACAAGAATCACATAGATCACAAAATATGTTGTCAGGTTCAAATTTCTCAACTCATGAATAATCGAATCTCGCGAGGCGGGATCGTGGATTCGCACTGCTAAGAAGTCCCACAATAGGACGAAACGGCCGTCCAGTGCTTGCAGGTTTTCCCTGGTGTTCTAGCTTCAATCGACTCAGGATTTTAAGTATATGTAAAAAATTAGTTAAAATCTCTACAGGAAACCCCCTTATCATGAATAATTAATTGCCAAATAATCGTTTTCAATAAACCTTTAGATGTTGTTTCTCCTTTTTGTTTTTTTTTCATTGAAGCTTTCAAGATGATTCAGTATACAAGAAGACAAAGAAAGAGTGAGATAGTGTGTATGTGTGTGTGAATAAATATTTACATAATGAAAAATTCAATCCGAAATACAAATATTTGTTCTTCTATTTGGATTATTCTGTTTAATCTTACTAAAACTTAATAAATATTAGATAGTTGCAAATGTTTATTCACAAATGTGTTGATTACCACGGTGTAAATTTTGAAGGCATTTCTTTTTGTCAACATATTGTATAAATATATAATGCCAGTAGCTAAAAACAAAAGTAAAGAATGAATTCACTTGGTAATGTTTGTTTAAATCTTCCCATTGATCTTTAGGACTGCAATTGATCAGTCTCTTATTGGCCATATGTGCATGCTGTGTGTATTGCCTCGATATAGCCTTAATTTATAAGCATTATAAACAAAGATAGATAGTAGCTAACAGTGGAATCCAGGACGTGCGTTTCGTCCTATTCGGGACTCGTCAGCTGGATGTACCTGCATCTCAGAGTTGATTCAAACAAACAATACCAAGTAAATTCAAACTTTGCTCCATTGCACAAGCAAGTAGCTATCAGAACTCAGTATCTAAATGGATAATGCGATGTCATTTGAAGCGAAAGGTACTAAGTTCGAGTCCCAGAGTGAATATCAACTCGCGTCCTTGATTCCACTGCTAGCCACTGTCCATATTTGCTTATAAAAGTAAAGGATATTCTGGAATGATGTAATTCACTATTTAAATAATACAAAAGAAAGTAATATTTAGATGGTTGATATATGAAAGAAGAAGAATGTGTTTGTAAAATCTCAGTGAATCAATTTGAAGTAAATCCATTCTTCCTATTTACTGTCTCATATCAACTCGGCGACCAAACATTATGAAACTATTCGATCTAATTTAGTCAAAAGTGTTATATATTTTGATGGTTGATTTCAAACTTATAATAGATATTACGTAATTGATATTTGGCATAAAAGACTTTATGACTACTATTTTTCTTATACAGACATTATATGTGTATATATATGGAGGTTATACAATACCTCTTGTTATTGATCGGATAATGAATTTATTTTCATCCTTTGGGATTTTTAAATAAGATTAAGATTAGTTGGATATTTTATGTAAATATTTTGTTTTCATAGTTGAAAGCCCGAGTCAATCGAAGCTAGACCACCAAGGAAAACCAGGAAGCACTGGACGGCCGTTCCGTCCTACTGTGTAACTCCTCAGCAGTGCCCATCCACGACCTCACCTCGAGAGATTCGAATTCAGGACCTACCAGTCTCGCGCCAGAGCACTTAACCGTGGATGCACACTGCTGAAGAGTCCCACACTAGGACGGAATGGCCGTCCAGTGCTTTTAGGTTTTCCATGGTGGTCTAACTTCAATTGACTCACGCTTTCAACTATGAAAATACTTAATCTCCACAAAAACAGCTTCTGAAAATATTTTGATATAAACTATATTAATTGAAACTAAAAGATTAATTCCATTCATCAATATCATGTACGACGATATGGAGAACATTAGTGAAGAAATAATATGGTTACAAGATAATGTCTAAAAACCGTTTTATTCTGGTTCACTATTGTATACCAGTACTTACCCGTTGTTAGAAACAGGATTAGATCCTTAAGCACTGAAGTTCTCATGTCAAACACAATGTCAATGTCATAATTCTTTATATCTGATGATCTTCTTGTTCAGTCGAAGTTATTTTGAAGTACATTAAATTAGTCGTTAATATCTCAGTTTAGTTTATGTATAAAAGATTAGTAGAAGTTATTCAGCAGTCTACATAAGAGATTGTCTGTTCTTATTCAATCATTAAAAACTAGAAGACAATAGATAGATTTTTCTTATCAGTCCTCAGTCACAAGCTCATAATTTTATGCTCACCAGGATGATGGGTGTGCAATTCTAAAGTTTTTGATGTTGGTTTGTTCTCTGAGCTGGA
>NW_017385988.1:416331-441231 GCF_000237925.1 Schistosoma mansoni | reverse complement strand
TCACCGCAGCCCATCGCACCAACCCCCCACACACCACCAACCCCCATAAAAACAAAAACACCAACTTCAAAATCACCCACCTGAGCTACAAATCTTCTCCACCAATTCTAAAGTTTGTATTGATTATTTGGTTGAAAAAGTTTATTATCTAAACTATGAACAGATTATTTGTTGTATTTTATAATAGCTGGTTTCTGAAGTTATGATCTACAATCATTAAGTCTTTATTAGTATATGTCCATTTTGAATGTACAATATCGATTAATAATGAGGTCATTAAAGCTCTTCAAACGAGTCTAAACATGAACATCAACATTAGGATGTAGACATACCCAGCTGATAACTCCTAAATAAGACGGAATGCACTCACTAGATACTGCTGTCAGCAACTATCCAACCTTGATAAAACAAACTTTTACGGTAGAGATGATCAATCTAGAACAATCGTTTTTTCTTTTTCAATTTAAATCAATATATAAAATCTAGTTTTCTCCAAATATGATAAATACTCTAACCACTACAAATTTGGTGAAACCATTTGACCAGAAACAAAACAACAAAACAATAAGATATTAGTAATGCAATAAAATCTAAACTATAACATTTTGGAAAATTTCCAAAGTTCTTTCTCTATCATTCCCTTTTGAATGGGTAATCTCTAAGTATTGTTTTGTTTTAATCTATTTTTAATGAACTACCTTTTCATCTCGTTTCTTCTTCCTACCCCTTTTTTTGGTTTATTAATTGTTTATTGTACATACTTACCTGCTTATTTATGCCTGTTACCCTCTCGTGGAAGAGTGTGGAAGGTTGCCTATTACCATTCTAAACAGAATATGTATACATATATATGTATGTACAATTACTCGTTCATTGTTCTAAAATTTAGATTTAGATTTCATAAATCTGTCAATTTTCTCCTTATTTATTCAATAATTTCACTCGTAAAATAATAAAAAACAAAAAAACACAATCTTCCCATTGATATTTAGGACTGTAATTGATCAGTCTCTTATTGGCCATATGTGCATCCTATGGGTATTGTCTCGATATAGCCTGAATTCATAAGCAATTTATGTATTCATTGTTCACTTTTTTTTTTTAAATATCCGCTATTTATTCAAACTGGTGACAAACAATAAACAATTAAAACTAAGGCTTGAATAAATGACTATTGAAATGAGTTTTAAAGTAACAAAATATAAAATTATATTCCTTCTTTCTTTGTTCACTAGTAAAAAATTTTAAACTAACATACGCTCAGTGGTGACTGGCTTCAAGAGCTATATCCTGGAGTTTTAGTGAGAAGGAATGACAACTAGAGATCAACCAGATCTGTTGTGAGGTATTAACTCACTGAAGGTAATGGTGGATGTGTATCTCAGTTTCGTGGATCAGTTGAAGTTAGACGTTAACATCGTTGGATGCCAGATCAGTGGTCTAGAGGTTAAGCGCTCGTGCACGAGAGTGATAGGTCCTGATTACGAATCTCGCGGTGCGGGATCGGGGATGTGCACTGTTGAGGAGTCCCACAATAGGAAGAAACGGCCGTCCAGTGCTTCCAGGTTTTCCATGGTGGTCTAGCTTCAATTGACCAATGATTTCAACTATATAAAAATAATACAAGTTTACTTTTCTTAACACTTACAATCAATAGTCTTCTAACCAAAAATGAATGTTAAGAAAACTGTATAATGATCATAGACAATTAAACTAGCGATATCTGAAACTAGTTTATCTATGAAGCATCATTATGAATAATATTGTGCATACATTTGATCCTATTTAACTTCGTTTCATTAATTTCATCAAAATATTTTCCCATTGAATGAAAAAAACTAGTTTCGAAACATGATCTTATGGCTTTTGCAAACTAAAATTGAGTTATTCATGATACTTGTTGTGATTATAATCAGATAAACAAGTACTGTTAACTGATACGGGAAATATTCGGAATATCCAGAATCCGTTGCATTTGATGTCTAACCTGCTTCAGATTTTAGGTAGACCTGTAGTGTTTAATGAGAAGTCAAGCCCACATAAGTTGTTCTAGCTTCTGGAAGGACCGATTTATTCATTCATTCTTCTTGAGTCACATTTTGACCATGTTAATTATCCGCTTATTAACCTTGACTATTTTTATGTTATCGTATATATGCTAATTTCTTGCCCTATTCATTACCTGTCTATAACGTATTTTTGTCTGACTATAAATATTGGGTCACACTTGATTAGTACGAGTTGGTTCACTTTCCCTTGCTTCGCTTTCTCTTTTTTTTTATTCTATATGTCTGTTTGGCTAAATGATTGCTTGAAATACATTCATCCAACACAACCCGTATTTGGCCTCTTATTACCGCCGCCATACAAACGGCGTTAGCCTAGGTAATATAAAAAGTTAAATAGAACCTTTATATTCATAGTATCTATTTATTTTATTTTATTTTATTTAATCACATATATATTGGTACAAAGGGCACCGGATACATATGCGCCACACAAAATAATGAGAATGGGAGAAGGAAGAAGATGCGTATATATGAAGGAAGGAAAAAAAAGAAAAGGAGAAGAGTAGTGATGGGGGGAACTGAATGTACAACCAGAAGAGCTCTCTCAGTTAAGAAAGTTATAACCACACTTTATGAAGAAAGTAGAAGAAGGTTACAGCAGGACCGCCATTGGCTTCTATTCTGAGCCATATCTGATAACGTCTCTAGCCACTGTGTTGCACCATCTCTCGGACCCCAGCCAGGGAGTCGTGAAGGACCAACAGAAGCTAGCCCTTTGCAGCTCTCTTTCATGCCACGACATCATGTCATACACTGACCTCCTCTCCGCTGTTTCCAACCAATCACAGAGTCGGCAAATAATGCACGACGTGGAAGTCTCTGGGACGACATTCGTAAAACATGTCCAAGCCACCGAAGTCGGTGTTTAAAGATGGTGACACCAATTGAATTATTGTCTCTGCGCCCGAACACACGATGCCGAACCTCTGCATTACTAACATGGTGTTGCCACTGAATGTCAGCAATCCTTCGGAGACAACGATTATCGAACACAGAGAGACGTCTAACATCCTCAACTCGGAGAGGCCAGGTTTCACAAGCATAGAGCAAAACTGCTCTCACCGACGCGTTGTAGATCCGACCTTTTACAGCCAGACTAACATCACGAAGGCGCCAAAGATGGCCCAGATTGGCATAAGCCGCTCTGGCTTTCATTATACGTGCATCAATCTCATCACTCACGCCACCACCAGCACTTATATAGCTACCTAGATACACGAACTTCTCAACTACTTCGATCTCCTCACCATCCAGGGTGAGTACAGGATTAGAATCCTGCCAGTCTTGTAGGAGTACTTTGCACTTGGAGGGTGCAAAGCACATGCCGTACCTGCGGACACTGATTGCCAACTGATTAAGTGCTGATTGCATGCCTTGGGCATTATCGCACAGTAAGACAATATCATCCGCATACTCAAAGTCGAGAAGTCGTTCTCCAGGCAACATATCCACACCGCCATTACTTACATCCACCAGAGCTGTTTCCAGGATATCGTCGATGGCAAAGTTGAAGAGGAATGGTGAGATCGGGCAACCCTGTCTAACCCCACTGCTCGAATGGAACAAGGGAGAAAGGTGGTTGTATGCCCTCACTCTGCCTGAGGTGTTCGTGTACAGGGCCTTTAAGATGTTAATGAACTTCTCAGGCACACCCTTCTTCAATAGACAATCCCAGAGAACAGTCCTGTCCAACGAATCGAAGGCAGCCCTGATATCTTCGTGCGATCAAACCGGACTCAAATACATGGGCCACAAAATATAAAATCAATAAGATATTCATCATGTTTCTTTGTTGATTGTCGTGTTACATAAACTGCCTAACACAAACTTTTGATTGAATATGTTGATATTGACTTCACTTAGAAAGAATTGAACGACCGTTTCTTCCTAGTATGAGACTATTCAGCAGTGAATGTCCCCGACATTGGACCCGTGAATGGAGTCCTTAACCTTCAATTTTATGTATGAACACGTAAACTATAGGTCCCTTAATCGACATCCAATTTTGTATATGTACAACAAGACCAGAGTTTCACGGCTTTGTTATAGATGCAGGGTCGTAAATATCCACTTTCGAAGGGTTTCAATTTAGGATGAGACTGTCGTCCAGTGCATGTAGTTTTTAAAAGGTGTTCTAGCAAAGGTTAGTTCGTGTATCAAATTACATAAATCATAAAATCTCCACTAATCTACCTGTACTAACAGTATAAATTGTTAGTCACTGAAATTATTTGTATTCCATTTTATTCTGTTAAGTGTTTCATTACCAATAATCATTGTGTAAGTAATATGTATATAAGTGATTAACTTTGAACTAATCGTTAGAGAGAGATAGTAGATTTATTCAACAATATTTTATGACAAACAATATCTTTAATGTATCAAATTTCAATCTTAAGGGAACCTTCGACTTAGTAAATGCAATAATATTATTAGACTTCTCTTTTTTACCATCTTTTTGAACCCTCAATAGTTATGCAGTGACTCATTGTAGCATTCGTAATTAATTGTGGGTATAAGTAGAGTGGTTGATTAGGCCGATCTTCAACACCCATATTACTCCTCATGTTAGTACATGGGATGAATGCCATGACCCAGGAGGCACGATGAGGACGTGTGAGTCGGATTTTGCCTTCCATTATTAGACCTACATAGTATAATCTAGAAAATATGCAGCGTATTTAAAAAAATGACAGAATCGATTCAAAAATCAAAGGGAACTTAACGAAGAAAATGTTCTTTTCGACGACATCATTTATCCATGAAAAAATGAAAAAAAAAGTACGTTTTGTTCTATCCTTTGTTTGTTCATATAGACATGAATATATGAATAATAATGACTAATGAAGATGGTAAATACAATTTTCTATTCATGTAGTAAATTTGAAATGATATTTATATATTGTATAGTACCCAGGGTAAACATATGTACATATCATGAATATTCTATGACTAACATATATACTAATCATTCATTACGCTGAGCTACATACGTTTTGTCAAATATACATTAGTATATTGTAAACACTGTTTTATGATAGATTGTAAACACTTGTACACACAAGATGATATAGATGGTTCTAATTATATTTTGTTTAAAATAAATTTTGTTATTTATCTACATTTGTTGATGATACCCTGGTACGACCGAGTGTTGGGAGAGTTAGCTCTCCTTCATGAAATGCTATCACATGGCCACGCGTAGACAGCCACTGACAGGGAAGTTCTACTCACTGCCTTCTCGTGGCTGGTGTGTTGTTTACGAAACTGAGAGGATGGAAAGTGAATGTCCGGTGATTTGACTGGGCCAGTGGACACAGAAGGTCTATCCAGGCGTGTTTGGTAAACCCTGATTCTAAGCTAATGGTACACATGGGCTCCAGGGTATCAAGGAAACAAATGGTTATTATGGGACTACTCCACTGCCAATTCAGTTCGACTATGTTTTAGCAGGTCAAATTATTCTTCATCGACTCATTAAACTTAACTTCTATCAAGGCGTTTTTGATGTAAAGTATGGATGATTGTCTTATTTTCAGTAATTATTATTATTGTTTCAATATTGTAAGTAGCTAAAAAGAATCTACGAAATAAATGAATTCATTTTACTCTTTTACGATCTTTATTCTAATTGAGATCATGAGCCAATCAATGTTAGACCACCATTGAAAACCTGGAAGCAATGGATGGCCATTTCGTCCTAGCATGGGACTCCTCAGCAGTGCGCATCCATGATCTCGCATGTGAGATTCGAATCCAAGGCCTTCAGTCTCGCGTGCGAACGCTTAATCTTTAGACCACTGAGACAGCATTTGACGGTGTTATTGTCTAGCTTTAACCATTTGACGATCTTTATTATATCTGATTACAAATTACTGAATTTTATTTTTTATTATACACTAAACATGGATTATTTTGTAGATAGTTCGGTTTGTAAAATATAATGAATTTTCATCATATAACAGTTACTCAGAGTATTGTACAAAATTAGTTGATACGTAGAAGATTTAGTGCCTATTGTGGTATTTTTAGTAAATTGTTATAGAGATCCAGAATATTTCTTCGAAAAAACCCAAAGGGGTCCTGGAAACGCTAGGAAACATTTTATCCAATCAGTATTGAATTGAAGCTTGTCAGAAATATCTAGGAAAGTGAAGAGCCACGTGTGACATTTCTGATTGAATTGGTGACCTTTCCTGCCACTATGTTAGGCAGGGTTCCAGAAACTTTCAAAAACTCAAGGCCATCTGAAATGTTATAAATACACTCAAGTTTCTTTTCATAAACGAACCGTCGAGTAAACCTTTTTTCCATATTCTGTTTCTTTTCTTTTATTCCCAAGCTGTCGTCTAGAGTTAGCCTGGGATTATTAGATGAGCTTAGGGAACGGATTCAAGCATTCATTAAACCAGAAATTTTGGTTTTGAAGGTTTCACTTTTTTTCAGGATGGCATCAGTACAAAATTGAATAATCAGGCCTTTTTTACATGCTAATAGTGACTATGTTGCTTGAAACAGTAATGTATATTGTATAGTCTTAAAATTAACTCAAATAAAAAATATAATCTATTCATAATTTTCTGAAACCATAAGGAGTTTAAAATGTTTATGGATTTTGAATTCTTCTATGATTTCAATTTTTTTCCTGGTTGAGACAGAATTTATGGGTTTGTTAGGGGTACATCTTGACTGTAAGTATTCAGTTATCGATTTAGTTTTTTTTCTGCGGAGCAGATTTGATCAACCTCATAAAGCATCCCTTAATAAAAGTATCACAGTCACACAAGAAAACCATCCGCAGTGTTAAACGAATTATATGATATTATCCCATCCAATTGATGGCTTCCAGTTTCTGTGATGAAATCATCCTTCTAGGTTTTCGATAACCTATTTGAAAATAATGCACTCATAAATACACTATTCTTGCTGAAATCAGGGTTAGTATGGGGATGATAGAGCACACCGTTGCCAGGAGTGAGACAAAAATAGATAACAGTTCTACCATATGGTGAACTGATTAAATTTCTATGTTGATATAATTAGATTGCGACTCTATGGTATGTAAGTATCATGCTAATAATGAGATCCGATAGCTCTAGGAGTTTATTCCATCTCCGTTACTTACTTACGACTGTTACCCCTCGTGGAGGAGTCTAGCCCACCCACCACCATTCTTCATCCAACATTGTCCTGGGCAATCCTTTCAGTTGTTATTCATCCTTTTCATATCTGCTTCCGATTCCCAAGATTGTTTGCTCTTTGGTCATCCTCTTTTCTGTTAACCTTCAAAATTTCATGTTAGGGCTTGTCTCATGATGCAGTTTGATGATTTCCTCAAATTATGTCCTATCCACTTCTAACGTCTTTTCCTAATTTCCTCTTTAGCCTGAATCTGGTTTGCCTTCTCCCACAGAAGGCTGTTACTGATGATATCCGGTCAGTGAATGTTAAGTATTTTGCGTAGACAACAATTTATAAATACTTGTACCTTCTTGATGATGGTTGTAGTAGTTCTGTAAGTACGAGATCCGTGCAGTAGGACTGTCTTAAAGTTTGCATTGAAGATTCTGACTTTGATATTTATTTTTATTCTATTGACATTATCATAGTAAAGCACTACAGATAAAACCTTAAACAATATAGAAGTATCGTTGAGTGATACGATGGTTGTGTAGTCGAGGTCAACTTGTTTTTCGAAAAAAAGTGTTCCTCATCATCTAGATATTCATTTTATCATGAATTAGACTGCTGATTAATACTAAGCATTTGAGTCATTTTCAAAACACCTTTAGCTATATAACCCATATTAATAAAGTTTAATATGTCAATACATCAACTATTTTCTGTAATATACTGTCCAATTTCTTCTTCTTTAGCTTAACTACTCCTATAAATTATCCATTTTAGTTATTCCAATACATCATCATCATCATACAACACGTATAGCATACACCATTTACAAATGCACATATAAAATATAGTTCTTTAGGTTAAAATACCCAAAGGAAATAACTTAGACGCCTAGTTTAGTGTACTAATCTTGACTTGTAATGTTTCTTGACTGTACTATTATTATTATTATTAATATTAGTAGTAGTAGTAGTAGTGTCATTAGTAGTAGTAATAGTAATAGTAGTAGTAGTACTCTTTGAAACAATCTTAAGTGAATATTATTAACAGTTATATGAATATAAAGTTGTTTTTATTGAAATCATAATAGAGTGTTCCAGTATAGGTCTCTGTCACATTGTTAAAATGTACTCAAACATAATTTCCTGTCATAGTTTCTACCCATAACAAAAAGTTGTTGTTCTTGTTTTTTTTCTCTTTTAAGTGAAACAATTGTAATTAAATCTTCTGTAATATGAAAAATTCTTTAGTTTAGTTAAATAGTTTAGAAAGTATAATTCAATATGTAAAATGGTTATGTCAAACACTTAAACTAATATTATATGGTTGAGATTATGAGTCAATTAAAGCTAGACCATCATGGAAAATCTGGAAGCACTGCTTGACGGCCGTTTCGTCCTATTGTAGGACTCCTCAGCAGTGCGTATCCACGATCTTGCCTCGCGAGATTCGAACCCAGGACATACCAGTCTTAAACTAATAGAAGAATCATTGAGAATTAGAAAATTGTAGTATCCTATACAGAACTTAGTCAGTTGTATTAAAGTTGAAAATATAGAGTCTCATATTCATTTTGTCACGATTACGATCTAAACAAGAATGAGACTTTCATTGTATGCTTCTTAACTTCAATTATAATGTGGATGTTAGTATGTGATAAAACTTTACTAAGAAGACTTGATAAACCAAATAGTATCATTTGGCGAATTTTAAGAATTGCATACAAATATGTCACTGGAGAATGTTCATATCACATTATATTGTGACTTATCAACAGTGTATACTCAAGACTAGGCGATTAATTGAATTCAAGACCAGCGGATCTAGTGGGAACAGCTTTACTGAATTGTTATCCAATTCTACCGTTATTTAGTTTGAATTAATTTACAACATAGTTTGATAGTAATCTATCGTCTCAGTTAAAGTACTATCAAGTTGACAAAATCGTTGAACCATACTACTCAATACGTATGCCTGTTAACCCTCATGGAGGAGAATAAACCAACCCCCACCATTCTCCAACCAACCCTGTCCTGAGCAATCCTTTCAGTTGTTATTCATCCTTTTCATATCTGCTTCCGATTCACGACGTAGTGTGCTCTTTGGTGTTCTGCTTTTCTGTTAACCCTCAAGATTCTATGTTAGGGCTTGCCTCATGGTGCATTTAGATGATTTCCTATCCACTCCGTCTTTTCCTAATTTGCTCTTTAGCCTTAATCTGATTTGTCCTCTCCCACAGAAGGCTGTTACTGATGGTATTCGGTCAATGGAGATTCAATAGACAATTGTTCATAAATACTTTTACTATTTTGATAATGGTTGTAGTAGTTTTCCAAGTTTCAGCTCAGTGCAATAGAACTGCCCTGATGTTCGTATTGCGAATTGAGGTGGATTATAGTGATTTATTTAGTTACTTGATAATTTGTGATAATTGTGAGACTACTCAGCAGTGATCATCCACAATCCCGCACCGCGAGATTTGAACTCAGGACATTTCAGTCACGCGCCCGAGCGCTTAACCACTAGATCACTGAGCCAGCATCTAACGATGTTAACGTATAATTTCAACCAATCCACGAAATTGAGCAACCATTCACCAATGCCATCAGTGAGTTGATATCGCCCAACAGACTTGGTTGAAATCCACTTATCACTGTTTCTCACTAGAACTCCAGGAAATATCTCTTGAAGCCAGTCACTAATCAGCACATGATTCTTATCACAAGGGGTTTTTATTCTTCCTATAATATTTACTGCTTCAAGTTATTAGTTTAAACTAAAATGAACATTTTGTTATGTATATATCATATAATACATATATCATGTCAACAATTCTTCAAATCACTTACACAGTAGTAGTATTAGTAGTAGTATATATATATCTAATGACAGAAAATCCACGACGAAATTGAAAATGACCATAAAAAAATATTCATAATCATTAATTAATTTTTATCAATATATTCAATATTTACTTCATTTAAAACAGCAGGGAAGCATAAATACTGAAAATGTACATTGTCTACTGACAGCATAGACAGGAAAGTATAAGCTCAAAGCTCACATATATATGAACATTTATCGTCTATGTTCTAATCTTCTACCACTCCATGCTAATGTAGACAGTTACAAAAAAAGAAAAAAAAGGAAACAACGTTTTTTTTGTATGTTTTCCAGTTAACAATTATTGTCTTGATATATAAGTGAAACAGAAATTAAGCCTATTGAAATGTATGTCATTGAACTAAACTGAATAGATAGATAGATAGATGTATATATACTAGTTCAATTATTTAACTAAATTCCTTGACAAAAGAGATTTCACATATATATTGAATGATTGATATACTACTATTATTTTGGAAAACAGTAGGATGTTTTCAGTTTTCTTCTTTTTTTGGGGTTTTTTTTTGTTTGACAATAGACTTTATGTTAGGTTTAAGGGATTATAATATACATTTGAAAATATTTTAAATTCATTTTGAATAAGTAATTAAGAAAAACAGAAGGGGTTGTTGTGGAGATTTCAGTAGTTTCATGATTGAAATCATGAGTCAATTGAAGGTAGACCACCATGCTGAGGAGTCTCACAATAGGTTGAAACGGCTATCCAGAGCTTCCAGATTTTCCATGGTGGTCTAGCTTCAAATGACTCATGATCTCAATTATGAAAATTAAGTAAATATTAGTGTTCTATGCTAGTTAATATAATCAGGAATGTAATTTACTGGTCTCTATCATCATACATATATATCCCGAGAGGACTAATTTCATATAGTTTTTCATCATTAGTTTTCACTGCGTTTCACAAGGGACTTACAGTAGAATCTAGCTAGTGTTTTCTGTCAGCTGGAGATCACTTTATCTATGAGGCTGATCCTGTCTTATCAAATTAATTTCTTTCTTATAATCTATTTAGGTTGGTTTTTCTCAGTATTCTGAAACGTATTTGAGTATGACGATACTAACATAATCAGAAAATAAGCAAATATACTTGTTATAAACAAAAATGGATGGTGGCTAGCAGTGAAATCCAGGATCAGTGTTTCGTCCTGCTTATGACTCGTTAGCCAGATTTATCTGTATCCCACAGTTGATGTTCACTCTAGGACTTGAGCCCAGTACCATTCACTTTAAACTCTATCAATTATTAGCCATAATCCATTTTTGCTTAGAATCTTTGTGACTTAAGACAATATCAAGACAATTCAGATAAGGTGTACATATGCTAATAAGAGACTGATTGATTACATTCCTAAACATCAATAGGAAGATACAAATAAACAATACTAAATGAATTTATACATTCCTGTGATAGGTATTTAATCAATGTCAAAAATCTTTATGTTCAGATATTGTTTGACAAACAGTTTGATATATTCCATTCATTCCAGACATTGTTCCAATGTTTTCTTTTTCTATTTTGGTCATTAATAAAATATTAAAGAATTAGAGAATTAAGAGAGAATGAAGATTTCATTTCAATATTACATAAAACATGATCTTTTTTTTTGTTTTACTTTTACCTTTTTGTTCTCGAGGGGAAACTTTATTCTGTTTTTGGAGGGGAGGGGGGAAGTAAGATTTAAACAGTTTAGTTTAATATACAGAAATGGATAGATATTTTGTTAATAAACTAAGTTAACCCAAATAGAAATCAACTTTAAACCAAAATGATAGGATACTAGTTGGTTAGATGTAGATATATGTATAAGTATCGAAAGGTTTAAGTTATTTAATTTGAATGAGTCGTAATAATATTATGATTTATAGTAAAAGCTTCTACGTCAGTTTAATTATGATTTTAGCTTTATAGTTTATAAGTAGTGTAGTATCGTTTGTTATGTTAAGCCTATATGCCTTATTCTTACTTCTGGACAAGCCAATTCATCTATCCATCTCGAGTCATGTTTTCACCTTGTTAATCATTCACTTATTAATCCTGACCATTTTCATATGAGCATAGGGGTGTGTACCCTTCTTATCCTATTTATCACATGTTTGTCATTTATTCTTGTCTGATTATAAATATTGATTAACACTTGATAAAAGTGAGTTGGCTTACCCGCAATCTCCAATGCATGTCATTTTTGTTTCGCTCGCTCATATTTACTCATGTGCTTATAACTTCCTCGTCTGCGTCATTTGTCAATAAAACTGTAGCTGCCGCTTCTCTTTGCCTTCTGATATTTTGCACCGTTAAGATTTGTATTTTAACGGTTATGGAGGTGAACGATTAGCGAAGCACGGCACCACAGTAGTTTAGATTTTTGTTTATTACAGAAAAAAAGTGTAATACATTGAAGGAGGAGTAATAAATGATATACAATACATAATGACAATTATGTAAGAATTTAAGAACCAAAAGAAGCACGTTTGAAATTATGGGATCTGCACAATAACTATTTATTTATTTAAATACATAAATATTGGTACAAAGGGGCACCAGATATATGTGCGCTACACGAAAAATTGTCATTTCATTGTTTGAGGGCTATGATACTTCCCTAGTGCACGTGGTTTTCTTAGGGGGCTACACCTGCAGCCTTTGACCTAAAGATCTGATCCACGAGGCAGTGAAGCATTGTAACGAGATGCAGTCCCATGGTAGCGGGTGACCAACGATTGATTCATACACCATTTGTTCCTTCAGGATACTAGAGCCCATGTGCACCATTGGTTTGGAATCAGGGTTTTCCAACTCCCCTAGGTGGATCCTCCGTGTCCACCAACCCCGTTAAAGCGCCGAACATTCGCTTTTCATCCTCTCATTTTCGTAAACAACAGTGGTGCCACGACAAAGCAGTGAGTAGAACTTCCGTGGGAGAGGCTATATACGCGTGGCCATGTGAGAACACTTTGAGAGGGAGAGCGGACTCTCCCCACTCTCGATCGTACCAGGGCATTCGGGGGCTCTGCACAAGGACACAAAACTGATGTCATGAAGGACAAGGAAGAATTATACTTTTTGTTACTAGTATATTCCAAAAGTATAAAAATATCTCCATCAGTTTAAATTATGGATCAAACCTGATAATACCTTAACAGACTAAATAATATTGTGTGTTATTTTGTCAAAAGATTTTTAACGAATCACCGCTTGGTAACTCAACAATAAATAGCTTTCATTCTGAGTCATCACTTTATAACTTCATTGCTTTTCCGTTTATTCCACTAAAGCCAGAGTTTTATGTGGTAATACTCTAAGAATCATAAAACCTATACCCAAATTCACATTTTCAGATGTCGGAATCCTATTAATGACTTTTAGTCAAATGGCAGAAATTCTTTAAGCGTAAGCATAAATGAATGACTTAACCATAAAAGAACAAGTTTCAAGCACATAGATAAATAATGCTTTTACTGATACCTTGTAGCCATGTTAGTAATGTGACTCCAATATAGATTCTTCAGATTAAAGTTGGTAGATTTAGATTAACCGGCTAATGGGAATTATTTTTAATATCTAGATATCTTTAAATCAGTTGATTCAGTGCAATTACGAATCCAGAAGAACTATTGAGCTATTTAACTCTATTTTTTGAACTCTTCATAAGTATCGGATCACTCAGCGATATAAAGGGTTTTAGCTCATCTTGAATACATTCTAGTTCATATGGAGCCATTAATACTCATTATCAGTGAGTTACTGCTTAGCTCTCTAAATTTCCTTCGCTAATATCAGTCATATGTGTTTAAAATATTCTTTATTTTAATGAGATTCTCTATATATCGTTGTTTTTCTTTCAGATTTCCCTATTTTATTCGTCAAATATGGATCACTAATCTACAAATCTTAACAATACAATTACATCAGTGCATGAATGGTTGTAAAGAATATGAAAATGTATATAAAATGCAAAGTGTGCCTATGTATCGGTCTATTTTTCTGTATATGTATTGTGAATAGTATAGTGAGTAATGAATTGTTGGAGATCTATAGTAAGTTTAATTTCCATGTTTTTGTATGATGTCATTCTATACATATATATACGTCGTGAGCGATTTTGTGACAAACATTTTGATATATGGGTTCTGGTTAGTAAAACAATTGAAGACTCTGAAAGAAGAATCCGTAGTTTAACAGGAAGCTATGTAACACTAGTTAACATTTACTGTAGAATATACTGGGTAAACATTCAAAATTATGATATGAATCAATAAAGTTTACGTTCCAGGCCATGGACAAAGTTATTTTCCTTGTATTACTTCAAGGTTTGGATATCTTTAAATAGCATCAAATTATTAAGTTGCTGGTTATTCAAGGATGTAATTATTCGAAGTTCAAAATAGTAGATCACTCAGGCAACTCATTCGAAGAGATTAGAGAATGGAGTCTTCATACTATTAAAAGTGATTTTCTAACAAAATAAACTTAATAAAAACACAAGTGATACTTAATGAATCTTGAAACTGAAGAACTTGAGAATCTTACAGTGAACACTGACAATCGTTAAAGCTGTTCAGAAGTCGCTGAATTTTAAGTAAACAGTGTCTATATCCTCACAAATTGTTTCAAGTAATTTACATTTAAATAACAAACGAACGTATAATGGGTAACATGAAGGAGTATTAGTGTTTATGATTAGGAAACAAATGTATTCAGTATTGAGGGTTTTTGAATGAATGAGTCAGTACTGTTGCAAAATTATCACATCGTATATTTTCATGTATATATGGAACTTATGGAATATTTCCAATACAAAAATAATGCAACTAATATGTGCTCACTAGTGACTGGCTCCATGAGGTATTTCCTAGAATTCTAGTGAGAAGAAGTAACCAGTGGAGTTCAACCAGGTCTGTTGGGAAATATCAACTCATAGATTTTACATTGGTGAATGGTTGCTCAATTTCGTGGATTGATTGAAGTTAAACATTAACACCGTTGGATATCAGCCAGCTCAGTGGACTATCGATTAAGTGCTCTCGCGCGAGTTTGAAAGGTCCTGTGTTCGAATCTCGTGAGGAAGGGATCGTGGATGCGCACTGTTGAGGAGTCCCACAATAGGACTAAACGACCGTCCAGTGCTTTCAGGTTTTCCATGGTGTTCTAGCTACAATTGACTGATGATCTCAACTCTATAAAATTACGCCTTCTGATAATACTGATGAGTCTTGTATCTTAGAAGTAATAATCAGATAACAATGTCAATTAGTTAGTAATGAGTGCTGTGAGTTGAACACAGAAGAAACGGCCATTTCATTGAATAATTCCAAGCCTCAAGAGGTAGCTCAGTATCATTTGTTTTAATGCTAAATTTCAGTTGTCAATTACTTCTATCTACAAAATTTATCACCTGTAATCATGAAAAACACAAATTAACTGAATAACATGTTTTACAGTAATAGGTCTGTTCAAAAGTTTGGTGAAATATGCTCCGTTGAAATAGTAGAGGATAAGAATTTGAGATAAAATAATTTTTATATTGAGCCTTGAAACGTTGTGAATCTGAACAGTCTTGCAATTAATCTCTGTATACTTCATTTCATAATTTACCTTTATAAATAATTATCTATTTAGCATCACTGGTTCCTCGTTTTTCTAATTTTAGTCCTTGAAAAATGAATATGTACCGTTGAATAAGGCTTTTTTTACTACGCATGAAATATAGTTGTTAATAAATATTGAAAACTTTCCAAGCATCTGGACAGTTTTCTTATAACAAGAATAAGCTATCCCATGTAATCACCGGGATAGGGTCGCTAACCCCATACCCGACCCTCCTCCTTTATCCGGACTTGAGACCGACAGTAGCCACCGGAGGAGCTACAAGCGTAGAAAACCAACTCGCTAAAAAAACGCTAACCAGAAAAAATTATTCAAACCATTTCAACTCTGCCCTGACAGTTGAAGTAATAATTATGACGCCCCATGATGAAAGCTTAGTTCCTTTGGAAGTCATGAGACCGATGCACCTTCTAACAACCAGAGCAACACTCTTTATAGGTACATGGAGCGTCCGAACAATTTGGGAGACCAGGAAGACCAGTCAAATAGCAACGGAAATGAGGAGATACAACTTGGCAGTACTCGGAATCAGCGAAATCCATTGGACACAAGCTGGACAACAAAGGCTAGGTACGGGAGAAATGCTGCTGTACTCCGGTCACGAAAAGGAAAATGCTGCACCCACTCAGGGCGTTGCTATAATGCTGTCCAGAGAAGCACGTAATGCACATGTGGACAACTACTAAGAAAATTACTGTAAATAAACATTTTGTTATATTTATTTTAATAATTTGCAATTAAAATATAGATCAAGATGAATCCTCCCCCTCTTACCATACTGGATGTTTACTACTGGATACAACGAATTTGACTATTATTTGTGTATGCACTTAAGCGATAGACCACTGAGCCGGCTGGTATCCAACGGTGTTAATGTCTAACTTCAACCGATCCACGAAATTAAGCAACCATTCACTAATTTCATCAGTCAGTTGATATCTCCCAACAGACCTGGTTGAACTCCACTGGTTACTGCTTCTCACTAGAACTCCAGGAAATACCTCATGGAGCCAGTCACTGCTGAGCACATGATCATTATCAGAAGGGGTTTTGTGGAGATTTTAGTAATTTTATATAGTTGAGATCATGAGTCAATTGAAGCTAGACCACCATGGAAAACCTGGAAGCCTTAGATCTTTTTTATTTAATATCAGAAGCGGTTTTGGGGGGATATTATAGTCATTTTAACAGTTGAGATCATGAATCCATTGAAACTTTTTATTTCTTCTTCTTGTAGATCTACCAAAATTTATCATGGAACCAATTGATCGAATATATTATTCATCGAATCAATCACAATTCATCCCTAAATTTCATTTATATGCATTAATTACACCAAGAAATGCAACTATACAACTTGGTGCTATACATAAAGATAAACCAAATATGATTATTTATATACCTACAGTACATGAATATTCTACAGAATTATATTCAATGACATTTGCTCAAACTCATGCTAAAATTCAATCACTTACTATACATGAAAATTTAGCTCATCTAAACTACTTAATTTCATATATAAGTAATATTAATAATAATATTAATATAAAAGAAAATATAAATCTTTGGTTAATTTCTGTATATAATTTTTTACCAGATATGAAATTATTAATCTTAGCTACTACAAATTATGGTACAGTATCTAGTCATTTGATTGATTTGAAAACAAGTGGTAAGTTGTTGTTTTTGTATACAATTTTTCATTGAGTATCAACTTTAAAAAAGATTTATTCAATTAATGTTAGTTGTACTTACTTACTTACTTACGCCTGTTACGCCCAATGGACCGTAGGCCGCTGACCAGCATACTCCAACCCACTCTGTCCTGGGCCTTCTTTTATAGTTCTATCCAGTTTTTGTTCATTCTTCTCAAGTCTGTCTCTATTTCTCGGCGTAATGTGTTCTCTAATCTCCCTCTTCTCCTTTGACCTTCAGGATTCCATGTGACGGCTTGTGAGGCAGTTGGGTGACTTCCTCAAAGTGTGTCCTATCCACTTCCAGAGCTTCTTCCTGATTTCGTCCTCCGCTGGAAACTGGTTTGTTGTCTCCCACAGTAACTTGTTGCTGATAGTGTCTGGCTAAATGTTAGTTGCAATAGTCAAACATTATTGAAGTGATGAATTAGTCAGATTTAATGTAGTTGTTCTTAGATTTTTGAAAGAAATTCAAAATATCTTTTGAAACCATGATTTCAAATATAGAAAAAAATTACTGAAATCTCCACAAAAACCCTTTCTAATAATAATCATATCCTCACTAGGGACTGGCATGAAGAGATATATCCTGGAGTTCTAGTGAGAAGTAGTGAAAAGTGAACTTCAACCAGGTCTGTTGTTAGATATCAACTCACTGAAGACAATAGTGGACGGTTGCTCAACTTCGTGGATTGGTCGATGTTAGACATTAACACTGTTGGATGCAGGCTCAGTGGTCTAGAGGTTAAGCGCTCGCGTGAGAGACTGATGGGTCCCGACTTCGAGTCTCACGGGGTGTGATCGTGGATGTGCATTGCTGAGGAGTCCAACAATAGAACGAATTGGCTCTCCAGTGCTTCCACGTTTTCCATGGTGATCTAGCTTTGATTGAATTACGATTTCAAGTACAAAAAAATAACTGAAATCTCCACAAAACCCCTTTTGATAAAATTTAAAACACATTAACGGATAGGTAGTACCTACGGTCTAAAATTAAAATGGTCTAAAGTTGTATGAAAAAGATTTTGTATCCCACATTAATCTTCACATTGAAAAACTTAATGTGAACCTCAATTCGTTATGTAAAGAGTATTTAAATTTTTCAAATTATTTAGTTTAATACGGTACAATATCCATGTATATTACTTGGATTGTGATTGGTTCAAAACTGGTTAAACTATTTTAAAGTTACATTTAAAGTCTCTCAAGGCCATTGATATACTACAGTTTTACCAATAGGCCTATCAACAATGATATAGTAACAATGTTGACAAATGTAAAGCTCTTATTACAATTCAAATTTTAAATCACAACTGACTTACAATAATATAAGATATTTACACTAATCTTTATTACTATAAGGTGACCGAATTGAAATGTATTTTATTTTGTTTCTGATCAAATTCATTAAAGATCGTTCAAATCTTCTTACTAGTACTTTATAACATAATTCAACGGAAAAAGAATTCTCTATGTACTCTGTAGAATTCATAAAAGAAATTACATTTTGAAACAACTTTGATTTTCATTATCTGCGTGTAATTACTGAATATCCTCGATGTAAGAAGTTAGAAAGGATGGATAATCAAATTATCAAATTGAAAATTAGCTTTCTTAATAAACAATTATGTAAAAGATAAGTGTTACTTACATAATTAAACATATAGATAGTTCGAAACCACTTGAGAAATTCACAGTACAATTCTGGATTATTTATTACACATTATCAAGCTTAGATGGTTTGCAAAAAGAAAATATGATTACAACTATCAATAAATAATTGTTTAATAGTTGAGATCATGAATCGATTAAAGCTAAACCGCCATGAAAAACCTAGAAATAATGGATGGCCGTTTCGTTCTATTGTGGGACTCTTCGGAAGTACACACACACACATGATTCCGCATGTGGGATTCGAACCTAGTATCTCTGGTCTTGCTCACGAACGCTTAATCTCTATACCACTGAGCTTGCATCCGATGGTGTTAGTGTCTAACTTTAACCATCCCACGAAATCGAGCGACACATTTTTTTTTTCACTAATGTTTATGTAATAACACAATTCTTTGTTTATGATAGAGTCACAACAAACAATTTATTAAAACAGAAATAAATGACATCATGAAAACAGGTTGACGTCAGATATGAAAAAGGAATTTGCATACATTTTTCTTTATGCAATTTATTTTGTCTAGATTTGGACTATTCTACAAATACATTAACCTCTAATTGGTTATTTGATTTTAAGTGAACAAAGACAATTGTTTTTGTCAGATGGTATAGTATTTAAGAGAAACAATGCTTGATGGAGTGAATATTTTCTATTCAGTTGGTTTATCATCAGGCTCTACAGTTGAGATTCTATGATTATTATATTATAATATTTTCACAGCTGAAATCAGGAGTCAATTGAAGTTAGACCACCATCAAAAACCTGGAAGCACTGGACGGCCGTTTCGTCCTATTATGGGACTCCTCAGCATCTATAATAATATGCTCACTAGTGACTGACTTCAAGAGATATTTACTTGAGTTCTAGTGGGAAGCAGTGGCCAGTGGAGTTCTACCAGGTCTGTTGTAGAGATATCAGCTCACTGAAGACAATTGATGAACGGTCGCTCAAAAAATCGTGAATTGGTTGAAGTTATACATTAACACCGTTGTATGCCAGCCGGCTCAGTGGTCTATCGGTTAAGGGCTCTGGCTCGAGACTGGTAGGGCCCGGGTTGGAATCTCGCGGCTGCGGAATCGTGGATATGCACTGCTGAGGAGTCTCATAATAGGACGAAACGGCTGTCCAGTACTTCCATGTTTTCCATGGTGGTCTAACTTCAATTGACTCATGATTTCAACTGTGAAAATACTAAATTCTCCACAAAACCCCCTCTGGTCTATATTATAATAGCCTAAATTGAAGTTACTTGAATGAATGAATGAATGCCAAAATGTTATGTGTTAAAAACAAGTGAACTTTTGTAACAGTTATAGTGTCAACTCTTGTAAAATGTATCATTTTTTTAAACTAGAGAGGTTATTAAAGAAAGGGATAGGGAAAATTCATTTTCAAGCTGTTGGGTTATAATCACTAAAATAAATATGATGTATAAGGGAAAAATCTAATATAGCACTCCAAACCCTTCCATAGCCAGATAAGGCTTAATAAATAGTTCTATATCCTTCGTTAGTTTGCTTTTATTAACTTTCTTCAATAGTTAGCTATTTAAACACTTGATGTTACATAATTTGAATAGTTATTGTTCATTTCTCAAAGTTTTCATTTACTTCCTATGATGAAACTGTTATATCTTGTGGCCTATGTGCCCTGTTTAATATATGACGTGATGATGCTGTCAGTCAGGGAGCAGTGATTTATCGATCAGACCATGGACACACGAAACCCGTACGAACAGTCTAGAGTGCTTTCGGTCCTGCTTTCTGCCTAGCCTAGCCCAGCCAGTTAAGATCAGAACACCAACGACAGCATCTGCAATATGAATCATTATATTTCAAAGATACTGAGTTTTTATACCAATCAAACAGACCACATCATACCATAAAATAGAAACAACATTTGTACAAGACGTAGCTAAATGTGGCTGTGAATAAAGAAGATAGTAATTGATAGACTGGGGATAACTCAAGAACGGTAAATCTGTTAGTGATAGTCTATGGGTCAAAATAAAGCTTATAATAAGCGGGGACATGAATATCAATAGCTTAGTTGCTTAGCAATTATACGATAAAAATATACACATGATATTGGTCCATAAATAGTTCTCAATAGGTACCATTCATACTTCTCTTCGGGATATAACAGAAACATTGATTCAAGTCTGTTTTCCTAGCCACTACTGGTACACTCGATATCGATTTGTTCAATTCACTTATTATGTCCAATTATCTAATCTATTTCAATGACAAATAAACTGCCTTAACTGACTCAATATTTTTTTAAAAATATACACAAAAATTCACTTGGTATCGTTTGTTTGAATCTTCCCATTGATGTTTACGACTGCAATTGATCAGTCTTTTATTGGCATATGTTCAAACTGTTCGTATTGCCTCGATATTGCCTTAATTAACATGCACCATAAACAAAGATAGATAGTTTCTAGCAGTGAAATCCAGGACACGCGTTTCGTTCTATTTGGGACTCGTCAGCTCGATGTACCTGCATCTCAGAGTTGATGTTCACTCTGGAACTCGAACCCAGTACCATTCGCTTCAAACACCATCTCGTTGTCCACTCAGCTACTGAGTCCTGATAGCTACTTGCTTGTGCGATGGAGTGAAGTTTAAATTCACTTCCTATTGTTTGTTTCAATCTTCCCATTGATGTTTAGGACTGCAATAGACCCCCTCTGATATTAAAATTTTATTTGCTCCAAACATGGAATGAGAAATGTAAAAATTTTATTCATGTGTTCACTATCACTATTCACTATTACATGGAACATATTAAATCAAGTCAAACACAAACTCATTCAATTTATTAATTATCTGAAAATTTAGTGTTTCTCTATCCTATTTTTTTGCAGTGTGAAATCCTATAGTTTTAACAGTTCAGTTCATGTGTTGATTTTAGCTAGACCACCGTTAAAAACGTGGAAGCACTGCATAGCCTTTCCATCCTAGTATGTGTCTCCTTAACGGTTCTTATCCTCGATCTCTCACACGGGACTCGAACCAAGGACCATTGTTTCGCGTGTGTACGCTTAACCTCTAGACCACCAAGTTGGCATCCCGAGATCAAGTCCCGCATGCGGGATCGTGGATAAACATTGTTGAGGAGTCCCATACTAGGACAAAACTGCCACCCAGTATTTTCAGGTTTTCGATGGTGGTCTAGCTTTAAACGACTCACTAATTCAACTGTTAAAATTACTACAACCTTTACAAATTCCCATTGTGATAATAACTCACATAGTCACACTTATTCACTAGCTGATTCATTCGACTGCGTTGAAAATAAGATAACTAATACAATAATGGTATGATTTTGTTTTGAAAATGTGCTAAACATTGTTCACTGAAATTATCTGATTACTTATCAAGAAAATAGGAAACTAGACGATAGCAACATACCTAATTCATTCACCATAAAAGGGAAGGCTAAAAAATATGAAATTTATACAACAAAAAAAACAACTTTACTTTGATAGAATAACAACAAATTTATTTACTATTTATCCTTAGAAGTCTTGACAACATCTGTCAGTGTAGTGTATACCATGTTATTTGATATGTAAGATGCATCATTCTAATATCTAATACAGACAGAATAGTATTTATTGGACAGGTTTCATTTTGTTATCTATGACATATCAGTGTTTTCTTCTTCTTCTTCTTCTTTTAAATGCATTGTCTTGATTACAATTGATATATACCGAAACGATAGTATTAGATTGAATCATTCTGTTTAAAATGTACTGTAAACTATATTGATAATTAATAAGAATTCATGAATGTTAACAACATTTGGATGGTGGTGGATGGATAGTGGTAAACAATGGAATCCAGAACACATTTTGTCCTGATTGGAACTCGTCAGCTGGATGCACCTGGATATCAGAGTTGATGTTCACTCTGGAACTCGAACCCAGTACCATTCGCTTCAAACACCATCTCGTTGTCCACTCAGCTATTGAGTCCTGATAGCCACTTGCTTGTGCAATGGAGTGAAGTTTAAATTCACTTCGTATTGTTTGTTTGAATCTTCCCAATGATTTTTACGACCGAGATTGATCAGTCTCTCCATTACTAGCTACAATCTATCTTTGCTTATATTGCTTGTGAATAAAGGCAATATCGAGACAATTCGGACAGGGTGCACATATTCCAATAAGAGACTGATTAATTGCAGTCCAAGCAGCAATGGGAAGATTCAAATAAACAATACAGAATGAATTTAAACTAATAAAGTTGAAAAAATTGAATGAATACATATGAGTTTGAGTCATTCTTTAAATGATGGAGTTATCTTGAAACCATTTCTCAACTAATGGGAAGAAAGTCCTAATGTTATATCTAGAGCTTTGATTCTTGCTATGCCGCGTACTACTAGACTATTTGAACGATCGAACCCTCAACGTCGCAAGAGAGAAGACAGAAGACTAGTAAACAGGAATTTTATTCTCCAAACAGTGTCAAATATGGTACAAAAATCTCATGTATTTATAGTTTTTTGGCTGAAAGTAAATCATCATTTTGGACAGCCAGCAGGCACATAGGGAGTCCTTCTTATTCATCCAATTGGGAAGCTACACGTCGACATTGTGGAATGTTCCTCTAGTGGTGATTGGATGGAATATCTATGGCTCTTTCTGGGCTTCTTGAGGCTTCCTGGAGTTTGCCAGCGAGCCATCCTTACACCTGATAAATTAAAAGTATTTCACAGAAAAGTTTGATGGTTGCAAGAAGCTTATTGTTTTCAGGTGGTTATCGTTAATTTCCGGATAATTATATTGTAGAACTATACTCAAGCTGAAAGGTTTCCTTCCGTATCTTTCTAATGGACATAGATAGTTTCATACAAAGTTAATCATTGCTCACAAAATTTTTATTTACGAATTTTTTAAAGAGTTACGGAGACCAAATAATAAGAGGATCATCGTTGTTGCCATATGAATATGAAGACGTCATGAATAGGATTCATTACCTATTTTAACATTTCTGTTTCCCTAAAACCCCTATAATTCAGTGGACCTCTAATAAATTAATTTCTTTATGAGTTTATAACAGATAAAATGAAATGAAATAAAAACTGATTGATTCATGTGTTATGTAACCATGGAGAAGTTTAACAATGTTATTTTATATTATGATAACACAATTTATTCTCTCTTATGTTTTTTAATGTTCTGAGTACTAAACAAAAGAGTATTTTTGGGCAGGTTACATGATAAAGAAACTCTAAGGTAATTTTCTTGTAGAATTCCTATTGATCTATGTGCTTACAGTAGCTTATTGTCTAGAGATAAGACACTTGTTTAAATCCAATTTTTGGTACAGAGGTTGTGTAACATTATTATTGATGATCTTTAATGTTGTAATATGTTACAAACATTATCGACTGCATTAACTAAAGAGCAAATTTTTAAAACTGTTCTCATAAGCACGATTAATTCTTATGATAAGATAGTTAGTACTTGATCAACATGTAGTGTTTACGGAGATTATAAGACAGTTAAATTACTTGCATTTCACATTTGTACATTCAATACGTTTTCATAGTCAAAATCATGAGTCAATTGAAGATAGACCACCATGGAAAACCCCGAAATCCGGGTTTCAAGATGGTGACACCAATTGAATTATCGTCTCTGCGCCCGAACACACGATGCCGAACCTCTGCATTACTAACATGGTGTTGCCACTGTATGTCAGCAATCCTTCGGAGACAACGATGATCGAACACAGAGAGACGTCTAACATCCTCAACTCGGAGAGGCCAGGTTTCACCAGCATAGAGCAAAACTGCTCTCACCGA
>NW_017385988.1:404734-416131 GCF_000237925.1 Schistosoma mansoni | reverse complement strand
GTGCTTCCAGGTTTTCCATGGTGGTCTAGCTTCAATTGACTCATGATTCCAACTATGAAAATACTGAAATCTCCATAAAACCCTTTCTGATTCAATACTCTATCGATATTATCAATAGTGAGAAGATATCAACTAGTTCTTTACTGGGTTTCAAATAATTGACTGTTAGTCCATTATATTGATGATGGAAAAGTCATCTGTTTAAAGTGAATATGCGTAAACATTTGAACTACTGCTTAATATTTAATGATAGGCATATTACATTCCATTTAATTTAATTATAGATTGGCTATAACTATCACTTTGATTTATGACAGTTGTATTCATCCTATGGAATATATTTGGTGATTTGTTAGGTGATTGGAGGTAGTCTGCAAGACAACCCTGGACATAGATTTCAGGTTATTTTGCAATTGTCAATAATGGATACCTGTAATTTCAAAGGAATTGTTGTACCCTGGTAGTTTCAAACCTGCATCACCCAGGTTCACAGTCATAGATTCTACCACTAAGCTGTGACTGACCTACTATACGACTAAAATATTCATAGTCGATCGATCAGTGACTAGTTCCATATTTGCCAATTTCTTCAATGCTGTTTGAACTCTGTTTAGTAAGTTGCGATGTGGCCACCAGTCCAAGTGTAGTGTGGTCTACTTATGTCCATATAAGTAGTATATGGTGATGGTCAGGTATAGAATGTATTTTGGGAGAAGATCGATAAGGAACGAACAGGAATGAAGCGCAATCGGTACGAAAATGCATGAACAAGGAAATCAGAGAAGATGGACTGATATTTGCAGAAAGAACAGTTAAGATTGAGACAATTAATTGTTATTTTGCAAATTAACTGTTCATTGTATAGTTATCAGAATTTAGTGAGATAGTCTGTAATTTGTGCTTAAATTCATTCAATTGTCCCCACTTGTGTTCTTGTTCATTACATAAGAAACTCGAAATACTGTACACTTTGTTGAGGTATTATGTATTCCGAAGCAAGTAACAAGAAACTTCGAAGTAATATGCTTTACGCGTAGTCGATTCACTTAGTGTCCACATTACAACTAACTTGACAGAATTCAATCAGTAATAAAGAACTAGATAAACATGGTCACATTGGCCACACTCTTCAATGATTCAGTCAATAGTAAACTAATGATTTGTTTTTACTAAATATTCACCAAAATCTATTACTAGTAATCATTCTTCTTCTTCTTCTTCTACAAAATGAAAACCAGACAGAAAAAATTGTATCCATCTTCTTCTTCTTCATCATCTACTTCGTTTCCTTTCTCAAAGAATAAAATAGTCAAACAAAACTGAGTAGAGAGAGAGAAAAAGACAGAAAAAAAAGAAAAAAAATTAAAAGTCTCAACTTTCCTCTTTTCTTTTTTTTTCTTTTTCTTGTCTTATAAAATTGTTATCGTGTGACAAATAAATTATAATAAAAAATGAAAAAAAAATAAAGATTATATTCAATTTTTTTTGTATTTTTAATGCGGTGTAAAATTGGTATGGTAACTCGTAGTTATCTAGACAGAAAAAAAAAGAAGAAAAACAAAAGGAGAGAAAAGTTAAACACTATGGATGAATGGTTACACCCATATACAAAAAAAAAACAATGAAACCAAGATTGGTATACTTTTATAAATAAATAAGTCATAGTTTGATAAGAGGGGTATGAAAAAGGGTGGATAGTTGTGACAATATACTGTAACTTTGATTCGCTTCATTCATAACAAAGAGAAGTGAACATCGAAAAAATATTGTTTAGATAAAAAGAAGCATGAATTTCACATAAAAGTTTACTGACAGCTGAGAAAGTAACTTTCTTACTTGACGACAACCAAATTAACTTTTCTACATCTATATATATATATATGGAAAGTGACTTAGTACTGCTGATGATTTATAGCATCTGTTGAAAAATCAATGCAGGTTGAGAAAAATATTCTCACTAGATTGAAATAATAATGATTTTCACAGATGAATTCAAGATTCGATTTAAACTAGACCACCACTGAAAATCTGGAAGCACTGAAAGACTGTTTTGCCTCAATAGTGCGCATTCACGATGTCGTACATGGAACTCGAACCGAGGACCTTCGATTCCGCATGCGAACGTTTAACCTCGAGATCGACTCGTGAATTCAACGGTGAAAATATTATAAGCTCCACAAATCCTCACACCGATAAAATTTATTTGTTTACTATACTATTTTCAATTGACCCATTTATATAATAGATAATTGTTTAAGATGTACAAAGAATTGATTTATATTAAAATGAATGCCCAGTAAACTATATAACAATTGAGCAACTAGTATACCCTTCATTTACTAGTCATTGATTCTTTCTGTATGAAATTTTATATCAGTATTCAGTGAATTGTACATAAAAACTTTATTAAGTTATAGTGTATTTCATGAGCTATTCAGTGATATTTATGATATCAGTCTAAACTCAACAATCTCCTCAACCCTATACTGATAATTATCATTTTAAACCCAGGACCTACCAGTCTAGAGCCAGAGCCCTTAACCGATAGACCACTGAGCCGGCTGGCATACAACGGTGTTAATGTCTAACTTCAACCAATTCACGATTTTTTGAGCGACCGTTCATCAATTGTCTTCAGTGAGCTGATATCTCTACAACAGACCTGGTAGAACTCCACTGGCCACTGCTTCCCACTAGAACTCAAGTAAATATCTCTTGAAGTCAGTCAGTAGTGAGCATATGATTATAGATCAGAAGGGGTTTTGTGGAGAATTTAATATTTTCACAGTGCGGGATCGTGGATGAGCACTGCTGAGGAGTCCCATAATAGGACGAAATGACCGTCCAGTGCTTACAGGTTTTCGATGGTGGTCTAGCTTGAATTGACTCATGATTTCAACTATGAAAATTATCATTTTCTCACTAATGACTGGCTTTCAAGATGGATTTCCTGGAGTTCTAGTGACAATCTGTGACCAGTGGAGTTCAACTGCGTCTGTTGTGATATAGTTACTCGCTGAAAACAATGGTAGAAGGTCATGAAATATTATGGATTGTTTGAAACATATGAAAGGCTATAGAAACGTTTGTTAACGTTTCACCACTAAGTAAAGTTGTCTTTTTTGTACCTACTTTTTTGTGGATTCTTCGGTTCTCGTGTTAAATAGCATGAGTTCTAGCAAGAAACCATGTTGGATGTGATGCAAACATTTACAAATAGAATCGAAAGATAGTTGTGAAAATATAATGAGCTGATTAAGTTGAACATGTTTTCCATTATATCCAAGTATAGTGGTCCACAAGTTGAGGAATCACCTGGGGACTTAAGGATTCTTTGTTCAATCACTGGTAAAGTCATAAATGCATATTATTGAAGACTCCTATACTAGGATGAAAAGGGTATCCATATTTTCATAACTGAAATAGTGAAATAGTGAAGCCAGACGGCCATGGACAACTTGGAAGCACTGGAAGGCCGTTGGATGCCGGTTCAGTGGTCTATCGATTAAGTGCTCCGGCGCGAGACTGGTAGGTTCTGGGTTTGAATCTCGCGACTGCGGGATCGTGGATGCGCACTGCTGAGGAGTCCCATAATAGGACTAAACAGCCGTCCAGTACTTCCAGGTTTTCCATAGTGGTCTAGCTTGAATTGACTCATAATTTCAACTATGAAAATATTGAAATCTTCACAAAACCTCTTCTGATGTATCCATATTTGTTTAAGATTATTCCATGATGTAATCTATAAAATATCATGTTTCAATTTATGCTTTGATAAGAATAGCTTGTTTGTCTTATAATCTGTCCTTTTTTCTACACTTTTTGTTACAGTTCTTCCAGCCTTCCCACCTCATTCAGATAAATATTTATCACTTCTTATTGGTAATACAGCAGTTGTTATTTGTCATTTACCATTGTCACAACCATCATTACCTACAGTACACTTTTATCATAACAATATAAAATTAGATTTAACACAAAGTAAGTAAATTCAAATGATACTTTATTATTGCAATATTTTCTTAAGGAAATGACTTTTAATAGTTGAGATCATTAGTCAATTGAAGTTAGATCACCATGGAAAACCTGAAAGCACCGGACGGCCGCATCGTCCTATTGTGGGATTCTTCAGCAGTGCGCTTCCACGATCCCGCCTTGCGAGATTCGAACTTTTGATCAAAGCATTCTATTTTTTTAAAAATTAGTGTTAATCTAGTTTCACAATAAAGGTCTTTAGTTGCTGAGCTATGTTCTCACAATTCAAATTAATGTTAATATGACCTAATACAACGGCTGACACACTATTTTTCTTCTTACTATATCACACAGGTATTTGAAAGAGGAATATTTTTCAAAATAGATTCTAATCAGATTATAGATTGGAAGATAGAATGATTAGTAATCAAAATAAATATTATTTAACTTTAACTACATAAAGTTTAGTACAATTCATTTATGAGTCATAAGTTCAGTAATGGATTACGTGATGAATTTATGTAAGATGATTTGGTAGTGTGTATTCCTCAAGCATTTGAGTACTTACTTGCACACTCACGCCTGTTTCGCCTTTTAGTGTATAGGTTCCTGATCAGAATTCTCCAACCAACTCTGTCCTCCGCTCTCATTTCCAGTTGTTTTCAAGTAATACTCATCATTTTCGTGTCTTCCTCCAATTCCTTACCCAATGTAATTTCTGATCGGTCTCGTTTCCTATTTTCATCAGGATTCAAAGTTAGGATTTGCTTAGTAATGTAGGTTAATGATTTCCTCAGAGTATGTCCTATCCACCTCCAGCATCCAAGCGTGCGAGTGACAAACAATTTAATCAAATACATTATTCAGAGGAAATATAAACACAAAACATGAGATTATAAATTTTAACTTTAGGAAATCCTATTTGAACTAATATTCGTAATATATCATATAGTGGACACATCTTTGTATCCATTGTTCAAAACAGTCTTAAACATTCATCGGAAGTGAGAATTTTCTAAATTATTGTTGTTTTGATTTTGATGGTGTGCTAATAGTCACACCATTCGCCACTGTATGGTTGTTTGTATATTGAAATCAAGATGAGATATCGAGAGCGTTGTTCATTTTAGTAATATTAGTAACTCAGTTCGAGTACCAACCACACAAAAAGTCAATCTTCATATACCATCGACTGGTAATGACATATATGCTGGGTACGATAAGCGAATTATAAGAACGGATGCTATCACTTGGGTTAGTATATTTAAGCTTTTTTGCAAATCATTTCGTTGACTTCATCAAGGAAACTTTTTTTTGTTTTGAAAATTTACAACCATTTTACTTCTATTCAGCTGACAGATATCGTTTAATTTACATTGGTGGTGATGACTCTGGTTTACCATGGGAAATATATTCACAAAAACCTCATTTTAGACAAGAAAATTTCAAGAAACATAAACCAGGTGCTGTTATCTTGCTCATTCATTCACTTCAACTTTCTGACACTGGACAATATTACTGTTCAGTAAGCCTATTTGATAAAACAATTTCATCGAATCAAAGAACTCATCTGGTTGTGACAAGTAAGTTATGATCTTATTAAATAATTTTGTAACAAGTATATTAAACTCTAATTTCTGTTTGATACGAAGGATCAACGTAATAAAGCTCTATGTATTTACTTGAAAATTGACTCATTATCAAATCTATCTAGTCATAAAAATGATTGGTTAAATATAAAATGAGTTAATCAATACAAACGTCTGAAAAACGAATGAACTCCTTATGATATTGTATGGTACTTATATCAGTACTGGTATACTGTAAAGGAATCCAGTTAGTCGTATTTTCAAATCCATAAACTGTTGAGATATTTAAATTTGGACTAAAGAAATATCCCATTGTTGATAGGGGGTGGCCTGCTTGGATATCTAGGCTAACTGTTCCAGTCATCTAGATATTTCAACAACTTATCTATTTTTGTTTCTTTTAATACATTATTATGGTCATTAATCGAGCAACCTGTCCAGGTGCGTTTCTGAAAAGTTTGCAACCTTTAGCTTTTTATGTTACAAAAGGCCTAATCAGAGATATCGTGGTTGCTGGCAATATGCAGCGAAACGAACGTGCATTATTCAGATGTCAATTGAATGGACTGATAATTTTTAATTGGTGATCACTTAATATTTATCGTCAGGATCGATGAAGAAGTAAGAAACGGAAACTTGTTGAAATACTTTATGCTGAGAATTCTATATTGTACCAAAAATATAATATTGAATAAAGCTAACGGAAATAATAACAATTTATTTATTTATTTAAACACATAAAGATTGATACAAAGGGGCACGAGATATATGTACGTCACACGAAAAATTGTCATTTCATTTAATTGAGTGAGGGCTATGATCATACCCGGGTACCCAAAACGAAGCAGGTGGTTTTCTTAGAGGGCTACACCCGGACCCTTTGACCTAAAAGTCTGATCTAGAAAGCAGTGGAGCATCGTAAGGAGATGCAGTCCCATGATAATCGGTGACCAAATATTGATTCATACGCCATTTGTTCCCCCAGGATACTGGAGCCCATGTGCACCATTGGTTTGGAATCAGGGTTTTTCAACTCTCCTAGGTGAACTTTCAGTGTCCACCAACCCGGTAAAGCGACGCACAATCGCTTTTCGTCCTCTCAATTTTGTAAACAACACCCCTTCCACGAGAAGGCAGTGAGTAGGACATCCCTGTCAGAGGCTACATATGCGTGGCCGTGTGAGAGCATTTGGAGAGGGAGAGCGGGCTCTCCTCGCTCTCGGCCGTACCAAGGCATTTGAGGGCTAATACAAATGTATTAAATTATCTAAACGGATGCAGACAACTGCCTTAAACTTCATTGTTTCATCTAGAATCATTCTGACCATGACATTTGAATACAATTGGTTCTATAATATATTACCTAAACTAAAAAGCTTTGCACTTAAAAGGAATGGTTATTTATCAATCTTATTGTTTAATAACTCATTAATCTTTGTAAATCACATCAAAATACACCAGATCTTTATACAGACTGAAACAGTAGATATCTCCTTGAAATATAAACTTTGGAAGAACTGTGAACTGTTGTAACTGAATCAACGTTTGTATTTACTATTTTCCAATATATATTGGTTGTCTACATTCAATATATTATCCAGTAAATATACAACACCTAATTCTATATTTTCATCTTATATGATTTATTTGGTTTTACTTGTTCACAATATGATAGATGAAGTAGGCAATGATCTATGATATGTGGTCTGTTTTTTTTGTTTTCCTCACATTAAGCAATCCATTGTTATTAGTAATATGTAACTGACAAAAAAAAGAAGGAAACAATTTCATCCACATGATATCTTCAATGTAATTTTACTTCAGAGGGACAATATGAACTAAAGTGAACTATACACAAAGTTGATTGTTTTAAATTAAATTCATTAAATGAATTCAGGTCAACTTCTATAAAAAAATAATGATCAAATCATTCAGCTCAAAGAACAAAACCCGATCAAAATCATCCATCTGAGCTACAAATCTTCTTCACTAGTTTGAAATGTATTTTAAAAGATTAATGTATAGTTGATGATTCCTTTCAAATATATAAGGGAATAAGTAGTTCATTAAAGGTATAAACTACTTAAGTAGTCATGTATTCATTGTAGGATTGATAAAATGTTACTTTGTTAAAATGACCTAACAGGATGTTAAATTACACATGGGTCAACTTTCTTTTTCTGTTTTCTATTACCTCATTCCAAAATTTGTTCTTTCTTTCAAATAACCAATTTGTCTTAGAAACATAAATTTGTATCCTAATATCTTTCATTAACACTAATAGGCCTACTTATATGTTTACATGTCAATAAGGTAATTATTCAATTTTTGTATATAAGAGATAATTGAATATATGACAACTGTTATACTATAGTTCTATTCGTTGTTTCCCATTAAGATCTAATTTATAGTATTATTCTTTATAAATTCCTGTAATTTACAAAGAACTAAAGTTGAACAGTTGAGATCATAAATCAATTGAAGCTAGACCACCATGGAAAACCTGGAAGCACTGAAAGGTCGTTTCGTCCTATTGTGCGATCCCTCAGTAATGCGCGTCCACGATCCCGCCTCACGAGATTCGAACCCAAGACCTATTAGTTTCGCGCGAGAGCGCTTAACCACTAAACCACTGAACTGGCATCCAACGGTTTTAATGTCTAACTTCAACTCAGTTTATGTCCAAAATAAATAATGTCTGACACTTCAGTATACTATTTATCATCCAGTTTCATAGAAATGTCTTGTTAGATATATGTGGTGTCAATGAAACAATGAGTTATTCCAGTAATTTATTTAAAAGTAAGTCTTATATTAGTAAACAAGAACACAAGTGGTGACAATCGACATCACGGAACATTATAATAAAATCTAAGAACCATACAGTAATTACTTTATTTGCAAAATGTCAATCAATTGTCTTCAACTTGACTGTTACTTTTTCAAATGTTGATCAGTCGTCTCAAACTTCACTGTCCTTTCATTTCTACGACAACCAATCGCTGTCCTTGTTCTGTTATTTTGATCTTCTTAACCATCTACTGCTAGATATTTCACTCTCGATTGATGATACATACTACTTATATCTATCGATATCAGTAGTATGCATCACATTATTAACAGTCATCATGTTAGAATCGAGAAATCTGAGTGGTAGTCGTAATAGCTAGAATAGTAGTGACATTTTCAAAAGGAAATTTTTATTGAAAGAAACCAATATTTGGACGTATCCATTGTATAAATTGAAATTATGTTAAACCTTTAAAATATAAGCAAAAGATTGAAATAGAGGAGATTTGTTGAGGCTGTTAAAGTTTTTACTTTACATAAAGTATTGATGTCACTGCAAGACTTGAATAGTCTATGATTCTATAGTAGGATCATTCATGGATATTGCTGTAGAATCTTTACCTAAGGCAAATGAGTATTCAGTATTTGTCTAAATCATCCCATTTCATATTATAAACTGTAAAGAATGTTGAATATTACAAAACTGAAAGTATCCTGTAAAGGTAGGACACTAAATTTTACTAACTACTATTGCATTGTATTTAGACAAGCAACTAAGCATCAAAAATACTTTGAACAGTTGATAATAACTAACGGTAGAAATTGAAAAGGGGAGAAGGAAAAGTATTAAACTAAGCTTTGATGATGATTCAGGAAAAGATGAAAAGTAAATACATATGTCCTACTGTAACTGATTGAGATGACAGAGCTCAAAAATGGATAAAATTTATCCACTTTTGTTTCTCATTGTCTTTCAATAATTAGGCACAATATCATTTTACTTATTTCAATATTTGATCTAATTCTCTTCTTCTAAGCCATATTTGATATACTTATTCTAAGATTTATTTATGCATTATTATTCCGACTACACTACACAGATACTACACATGATCTTAGCTCGGAGAGCTCACGTACTTACTTACGCCTCTTACTCCCAATGGAGCATAGGCCGCCTATCAGCTTTCTCCAACCAACTCGGAGAGCTACTTTCCTTTTATTCTTACTGTAATGTTGTAAAGCTTCATAATTAAATGTGATACATTGTCAAGTCACAATCTATGCTGTTTCGGTGTAACATATTGCCTTGTATTAGAAAGCAAAGTGTTACAATTAACGATTTTATAACTGACGGTTCGTTGGTTTCAAGAAATTTATTAAAAATTCAATCAATTAGTGAGGAACACTGATTTTTTAAGATATTGAATCTTTATCCAAAAAAGTAATGTGGGAAACGTGAAGATGAAAAACCCAAAGAAACTACGACAAATAAAAAACCTATTTTTATCCAACTGAAATTCAAAGGTGATGATGTCACAGGGTCAATCAATATGAGTCTAAAAACTGGATTGACAAGAACTTATCCTGCAGATCGACTGATTGTCCTGTCCAAAACAACATGTTCTTCAACACAATCAAAGGTCGTTAGGTATCTCTTTCATGTTACCACCAACTGTGTATACAAATTTTACTTGTATTTGCCAAAGCAGTTACATTGTTAGGAAAGAAAAGAGAGTTTAGGTCCGATTCAAAGAACATATTCCAGAAATTTTAAAGTCTAATGGATTAAAAGGATTCAGCAGTGCCATATCAAGATATATCATTGACACAGGACATGAAGTCGATACACTAAAGTCTTTCAAAGTGATTAACAAACAATCAAATTTCAACTTTTTGAAATTCGCCAAAGCGATATCAATCAAACGCCTAAAACCAGATCTATGTATCTAAAAAGAGACAGTAGTAAATCTTTCTTTGTCTTAGTAACATTAAACCCCTTCTTTTTTATTTATTGCGTTATTTATTATTTCAACTCTTACATCATTATCACAAGGGGATTTTGTGGAGATTTTAGTAATTTTATATAGTTATGATCATGAGTCAGTTGAAGCTAGACCACCATCGAAAACCTGGAACCACTGGACGGTCGTTTCGTCCTATTATGGTACTCCTCAGCAGTGCGCATCCACGATCCCGCATTGTAAGATTGGAACTCAGGACCTATCAATCTCGCTCGTGAACACTTAACCTCTAGACCACTGAGTTGGTATCCAGCGGTATAATTGTCTAACATTAACCAATCCATGAGGTTGACCAACTGTTCACTAATTGTCTTCAGTGGGTTCCTATCTCACAACAGACGTGGTTAAAACTCTACTGGTCACTGCTTCTCATTAGAACTCCAGGAATTATCTCCTGAATTCAGTCACTGGTGAGCATTGCGGTAAACTATATTATTCATAAGCGAAAGTGGTTTTTGGCCAGCAGTAGTATCCAGGACGCTCGTTTCGTCCTATTTGTGACTCGTCTGATGAATGTTCCTGCATCCCAGAGTTGATATTCACTCAAAAACTCGAACCTAATGACATTCACTCCGAACGCCATCTCGTTATCCACATAGCTACTGAGTCCTAATAGCCACCTGCTTATACAATAGGTTGAAGTTTTAATTTCACTTGATGTTGTTTACTTGTATCTTCCCATCTTTACTTATAAAGTTTGTGACTTAAATCAATATCGAGGCAATCCGCACAGAATCCACATATGCCAATAAGAGACTTATCAATTTTCAGTCCTAAATAACAATGGGAAGATACAAGTAAACAACATCAACTGAAGTTATATCATTCATAGTTTGGAATTCTAATTTTTTTTCCCAATCATGAATACAACATTATAATTATTCATGAATTGTATACAATAACCTAACGATATCCACTTATACACATTATAAACAACCAATAAACAAATGAATCATCTAAATAATAAACCCCTAGAAATTTAACCATTGGTGGTCGTTCTATTCTTTGATTCTGATAGTGAT